>NC_133380.1:42337948-42637948 GCF_049309525.1 Garra rufa | reverse complement strand
ATTGCAGTCTGTGCATGGATAAAACCTATTTTGCAACACAGAGAAACATATCTGAAGGTGTTAGAAGTGTTTTGCATGATTTTTGAAGTTAGATCCTGAAATGTCAGAAAACAGCTTTTCAGCGCAGAACAAAGCTGGTTCCAGCAATGCAAGCTGAATCTCTGTCCCACTTTAAATTTACACTCTGTGCATGAATAAAAGCTATTTTGCAACACAGAGAAACATATCTGAAGGTGTTAGAAGTGTTTTGCATGATTTTTGAAGTTAGACCCTGAAATGTCAGAAAACAGCGTTTCAGCACAGAACAAAGTTGGTTCAGGCAATGCAAGCTGAATCTCGGTCCCACTTTAACTTTGCAGTCTGTGCATGAATAAAACCTATTTTGCAACACAGAGAAACATATCTGAAGGTGTTAGAAGTGTTTTGCATGATTTTTGAAGTTAGACCCTGAAATGTCAGAAAACAGCTTTTCAGCGCAGAACAAAGTTGGCTCAGGCAATGCAAGCTGAATCTCTGTCCCACTTTAAATTTACACTCTGTGCATGAATAAAAGCTATGTTGCAACACAGAGAAACATATCTGAAGGTGTTAGAAGTGTTTTGCATGATTTTTGAAGTTAGACCCTGAAATGTCAGAAAACAGCTTTTCAGCGCAGAACAAAGCTGGTTCCAGCAATGCAAGCTGAATCTCTGTCCCACTTTAAATTTACACTCTGTGCATGAATAAAAGCTATTTTGCAACACAGAGAAACATATCTGAAGGTGTTAGAAGTGTTTTGCATGATTTTTGAAGTTAGACCCTGAAATGTCAGAAAACAGCCTTTCAGCGCAGAACAAAGTTGGTTCAGGCAATGCAAGCTGAATCTCGGTCCCACTTTAACTTTGCAGTCTGTGCATGAATAAAACCTATTTTGCAACACAGAGAAACATATCTGAAGGTGTTAGAAGTGTTTTGCATGATTTTTGAAGTTAGAGCCTGAAATGTCAGAAAACAGCTTTTCAGCGCAGAACAAAGCTGGTTCCAGCAATGCAAGCTGAATCTCTGTCCCACTTTAAGTTTACACTCTGTGCATGAATAAAAGCTATTTTGCAATACAGAGAAACATATCTGAAGGTGTTAGAAGTGTTTTGCATGATTTTTGAAGTTAGACCCTGAAATGTCAGAAAACAGCGTTTCAGCGCAGAACAAAGTTGGTTCAGGCAATGCAAGCTGAATCTCGGTCCCACTTTAACTTTGCAGTCTGTGCATGAATAAAACCTATTTTGCAACACAGAGAAACATATCTGAAGGTGTTAGAAGTGTTTTGCATGACTTTTGAAGTTAGACCCTGAAATGTCAGAAAACAGCTTTTCAGCGCAGAACAAAGTTGGTTCAGGCAATGCAAGCTTAATCTCTGTCCCACTTTAAATTTACACTCTGTGCTTGAATAAAAGCTATTTTGCAACACAGAGAAACATATCTGAAGGTGTTAGAAGTGTTTTGCCTGATTTTTGAAGTTAGACCCTGAAATGTCAGAAAACAGCGTTTCAGCGCAGAACAAAGTTGGTTCAGGCAATGCAAGCTGAATCTCTGTCTCACTTTAAATTTGCAGTCTGTGCATGAATAAAACCTATTTTGCAACACAGAGAAACATATCTGAAGGTGTTAGAAGTGTTTTGCATGATTTTTGAAGTTAGACCCTGAAATGTCAGAAAACAGCTTTTCAGCGCAGAACAAAGCTGGTTACAGCAATGCAAGCTGAATCTCTGTCCCACTTTAACTTTGCAGTCTGTGCATGAATAAAACCTATTTTGCAACACAGAGAAACATATCTGAAGGTGTTAGAAGTGTTTTGCATGATTTTTGAAGTTAGACCATGAAATGTCAGAAAACAGCTTTTCAGCGCAGAACAAAGTTGGTTCAGGCAATGCAAGCTGAATCTCGGTCCCACTTTAACTTTGCAGTCTGTGCATGAATAAAAGCTATTTTGCAACACAGAGAAACATATCTGAAGGTGTTAGAAGTGTTTTGCATGATTTTTGAAGTTAGAGCCTGAAATGTCAGAAAACAGCTTTTCAAGCACAGAACAAAGTTGGTTGCAGCAATGCAAGCTGAATTTCTGTCCCACTTTAAAATTGCAGTCTGTGCATGAATAAAACCTATTTTGCAACACAGAGAAACATATCTGAAGGTGTTAGAAGTGTTTTGCATGATTTTTGAAGTTAGAGCCTGAAATGTCAGAAAACAGCGTTTCAGTGCAGTACAAACTTGGGTCAAGCAATGCAAGCTGAATATAGGTTCCATTTTAAAATTGCAGTCTGTGCATGAATAAAACCTATTTTGCAACACAGAGAAACATATCTGAAGGTGTTAGAAGTGTTTTGCATGATTTTTGAAGTTAGAGCCTGAAATGTCAGAAAACAGCGTTTCAGTGCAATACAAAGTTGGTTCCAGCAATGCAAGCTGAATCTCTGTCCCACTTTAATATTGCAGTCTGTGCATGAATAAAACCTATTTTGCAACACAGAGAAACATATCTGAAGGTGTTAGAAGTGTTTTGCATGATTTTTGAAGTTAGAGCCTGAAATGTCAGAAAACAGCGTTTCAGTGCAGTACAAACTTGGTTCAAGCAATGCAAGCTGAATATAGGTTCCATTTTAAAATTGCAGTCTGTGCATGAATAAAACCTATTTTGCAACACAGAGAAACATATCTGAAGGTGTTAGAAGTGTTTTGCATGATTTTTGAAGTTAGACCCTGAAATGTCAGAAAACAGCTTTTCAGCGCAGAACAAAGTTGGTTCAGGCAATGCAAGCTGAATCTCTGTCCCACTTTAAATTTACACTCTGTGCATGAATAAAAGCTATTTTGCAACACAGAGAAACATATCTGAAGGTGTTAGAAGTCTTTTGCATGATTTTTGAAGTTAGAGCCTGAAATGTCAGAAAACAGCGTTTCAGTGCAGTACAAACTTGGTTCAAGCAATGCAAGCTGAATATAGGTTCCATTTTAAAATTGCAGTCTGTGCATGAATAAAACCTATTTTGCAACACAGAGAAACATATCTGAAGGTGTTAGAAGTGTTTTGCATGATTTTTGAAGTTAGAGCCTGAAATGTCAGAAAACAGCGTTTCAGTGCAGTACAAACTTGGTTCCAGCAATGCAAGCTGAATCTCTGTCCCACTTTAAAATTGCAGTCTGTGCATGAATAAAACCTATTTTGCAACACAGAGAAACATATCTGAAGGTTTTAGAAGTGTTTTGCATGATTTTTGAAGTTAGAGCCTGAAATGTCAGAAAACAGCGTTTCAGCGCAGAACAAACTTGGTTCAAGCAATAAAAGCTGAATCTCGGTTCCACTTTAAAATTGCAGTCTGTGCATGAATAAAACCTATTTTGCAACACAGAGAAACATATCTGAAGGTGTTAGAAGTGTTTTGCATGATTTTTGAAGTTAGAGCCTGAAATGTCAGAAAACAGCGTTTCAGTGCAGTACAAACTTGGTTCCAGCAATGCAAGCTGAATCTCGGTTCCACTTTAAAATTGCAGTCTGTACATGAATAAAACCTATTTTGCAACACAGAGAAACATATCTGAAGGTGTTAGAAGTGTTTTGCATGATTTTTGAAGTTAGAGCCTGAAATGTCAGAAAACAGCGTTTCAGTGCAGTACAAAGTTGGTTCCAGCAATGCAAGCTGAATCTCTGTCCCACTTTAATATTGCAGTCTGTGCATGAATAAAACCTATTTTGCAACACAGAGAAACATATCTGAAGGTGTTAGAAGTGTTTTGCATGATTTTTGAAGTTAGATCCTGAAATGTCAGAAAACAGCTTTTCAGCGCAGAACAAAGCTGGTTCCAGCAATGCAAGCTGAATCTCTGTCCCACTTTAAAATTGCAGTCTGTGCATGAATAAAACCTATTTTGCAACACAGAGAAACATATCTGAAGGTGTTAGAAGTGTTTTGCATGATTTTTGAAGTTAGACCCTGAAATGTCAGAAAACAGCTTTTCAGCGCAGAAAAAAGTTGGTTCAGGCAATGCAAGCTGAATCTCTGTCTCACTTTAAATTTACACTCTGTGCATGAATAAAACCTATTTTGCAACACAGGAAAACATATCTGAAGGTGTTAGAAGTGTTTTGCATGATTTTTGAAGTTAGACCCTCAAATGTCAGAAAACAGCGTTTCAGCGCAGAACAAAGTTGGTTCAGGCAATGCAAGCTGAATCTCTGTCCCACTTTAACTTTGCAGTCTGTGCATGAATAAAAGCTATTTTGCAACACAGAGAAACATATCTGAAGGTGTTAGAAGTGTTTTGCATGATTTTTGAAGTTAGAGCCTGAAATGTCAGAAAACAGCTTTTCAAGCACAGAACAAAGTTGGTTGCAGCAATGCAAGCTGAATTTCTGTCCCACTTTAAAATTGCAGTCTGTGCATGAATAAAACCTATTTTGCAACACAGAGAAACATATCTGAAGGTGTTAGAAGTGTTTTGCATGATTTTTGAAGTTACAGCCTGAAATGTCAGAAAACAGCGTTTCAGTGCAGTACAAACTTGGTTCAAGCAATGCAAGCTGAATATAGGTTCCAATTTAAAATTGCAGTCTGTGCATTAATAACACCTATTTTGCAACACAGAGAAACATATCTGAAGGTGTTAGAAGTGTTTTGCATGATTTTTGAAGTTAGACCCTGAAATGTCAGAAAACAGCGTTTCAGTGCAGTACAAACTTGGTTCCAGCAATGCAAGCTGAATCTCTGTCCCACTTTAAAATTGCAGTCTGTGCATGAACAAAACCTATTTTGCAACACAGAGAAACATATCTGAAGGTGTTAGAAGTGTTTTGCATGATTTTTGAAGTTAGAGCCTGAAATGTCAGAAAACAGCGTTTCAGTGCAGTACAAACTTGGTTCAAGCAATGCAAGCTAAATATAGGTTCCATTTTAAAATTGCAGTCTGTGCATGAATAAAACCTATTTTGCAACACGGAGAAACATATCTGAAGGTGTTAGAAGTGTTTTGCATGATTTTTGAAGTTAGAGCCTGAAATGTCAGAAAACAGCGTTTCAGCGCAGAACAAACTTGGTTCAAGCAATAAAAGCTGAATCTCGGTTCCACTTTAAAATTGCAGTCTGTGCATGAATAAAACCTATTTTGCAACACAGAGAAACATATCTGAAGGTGTTAGAAGTGTTTTGCATGATTTTTGAAGTTAGAGCCTGAAATGTCAGAAAACAGCGTTTCAGTGCAGTACAAACTTGGTTCCAGCAATACAAGCTGAATCTCTGCCCCATTTTAAAATTGCAGTCTGTGCATGAATAAAACCTATTTTGCAACACAGAGAAACATATCTGAAGGTGTTAGAAGTGTTTTGCATGATTTTTGAAGTTAGAGCCTGAAATGTCAGAAAACAGCGTTTCAGCGCAGAACAAACTTGGTTCAAGCAATAAAAGCTGAATCTCGGTTCCACTTTAAAATTGCAGTCTGTGCATGAATAAAACCTATTTTGCAACACAGAGAAACATATCTGAAGGTGTTAGAAGTGTTTTGCATGATTTTTGAAGTTAGAGCCTGAAATGTCAGAAAACAGCGTTTCAGTGCAGTACAAACTTGGTTCAAGCAATGCAAGCTAAATATAGGTTCCATTTTAAAATTGCAGTCTATGCATGAATAAAACCTATTTTGCAACACAGAGAAACATATCTGAAGGTGTTAGAAGTGTTTTGCATGATTTTTGAAGTTAGAGCCTGAAATGTCAGAAAACAGCGTTTCAGCGCAGAACAAACTTGGTTCAAGCAATAAAAGCTGAATCTCGGTTCCACTTTAAAATTGCAGTCTGTGCATGAATAAAACCTATTTTGCAACACAGAGAAACATATCTGAAGGTGTTTGAAGTGTTTTGAATGATTTTTGAAGTTAGAGCCTGAAATGTCAGAAAACAGCTTTTCAGCGCAGAACAAAGCTGGTTCCAGCAATGCAAGCTGAATCTCTGTCCCACTTTAAAATTGCAGTCTGTGCATGAATAAAACCT
This sequence comes from Garra rufa, assembly GCF_049309525.1. Taxonomy (NCBI): domain Eukaryota; kingdom Metazoa; phylum Chordata; class Actinopteri; order Cypriniformes; family Cyprinidae; genus Garra; species Garra rufa. The sequence goes on along the minus strand of NC_133380.1, from coordinate 42,631,935 downwards.
ATTTTTCAACACAGAGAAACATATCTGAAGGTGTTTGAAGTGTTTTGCATGATTTTTGAAGTTAGAGCCTGAAATGTCAGAAAACAGCTTTTCAGCACAGAACAAAGTTGGTTGCAGCAATGCAAGCTGAATCTCTGTCCCACTTTAAAATTGCAGTCTGTGCATGAATAAAACCTATTTTGCAACACAGAGAAACATATCTGAAGGTGTTAGAAGTGTTTTGCATGATTTTTGAAGTTAGAGCCTGAAATGTCAGAAAACAGCGTTTCAGTGCAGTACAAACTTGGTTCAAGCAATGCAAGCTGAATATAGGTTCCATTTTAAAATTGCAGTCTGTGCATGAATAAAACCTATTTTGCAACACAGAGAAACATATCTGAAGGTGTTAGAAGTGTTTTGCATGATTTTTGAAGTTAGAGCCTGAAATGTCAGAAAACAGCTTTTCAGCGCAGAACAAACTTGGTTCAAGCAATAAAAGCTGAATCTCGGTTCCACTTTAAAATTGCAGTCTGTGCATGGATAAAACCTATTTTGCAACACAGAGAAACATATCTGAAGGTGTTAGAAGTGTTTTGCATGACTTTTGAAGTTAGATCCTGAAATGTCAGAAAACAGCTTTTCAGCGCAGAACAAAGCTGGTTCCAGCAATGCAAGCTGAATCTCTGTCCCACTTTAAATTTACACTCTGTGCATGAATAAAAGCTATTTTGCAACACAGAGAAACATATCTGAAGGTGTTAGAAGTGTTTTGCATGATTTTTGAAGTTAGACCCTGAAATGTCAGAAAACAGCGTTTCAGCACAGAACAAAGTTGGTTCAGGCAATGCAAGCTGAATCTCGGTCCCACTTTAACTTTGCAGTCTGTGCATGAATAAAACCTATTTTGCAACACAGAGAAACATATCTGAAGGTGTTAGAAGTGTTTTGCATGATTTTTGAAGTTAGACCCTGAAATGTCAGAAAACAGCTTTTCAGCGCAGAACAAAGTTGGCTCAGGCAATGCAAGCTGAATCTCTGTCCCACTTTAAATTTACACTCTGTGCATGAATAAAAGCTATGTTGCAACACAGAGAAACATATCTGAAGGTGTTAGAAGTGTTTTGCATGATTTTTGAAGTTAGACCCTGAAATGTCAGAAAACAGCTTTTCAGCGCAGAACAAAGCTGGTTCCAGCAATGCAAGCTGAATCTCTGTCCCACTTTAAATTTACACTCTGTGCATGAATAAAAGCTATTTTGCAACACAGAGAAACATATCTGAAGGTGTTAGAAGTGTTTTGCATGATTTTTGAAGTTAGACCCTGAAATGTCAGAAAACAGCCTTTCAGCGCAGAACAAAGTTGGTTCAGGCAATGCAAGCTGAATCTCGGTCCCACTTTAACTTTGCAGTCTGTGCATGAATAAAACCTATTTTGCAACACAGAGAAACATATCTGAAGGTGTTAGAAGTGTTTTGCATGATTTTTGAAGTTAGAGCCTGAAATGTCAGAAAACAGCTTTTCAGCGCAGAACAAAGCTGGTTCCAGCAATGCAAGCTGAATCTCTGTCCCACTTTAAGTTTACACTCTGTGCATGAATAAAAGCTATTTTGCAATACAGAGAAACATATCTGAAGGTGTTAGAAGTGTTTTGCATGATTTTTGAAGTTAGACCCTGAAATGTCAGAAAACAGCGTTTCAGCGCAGAACAAAGTTGGTTCAGGCAATGCAAGCTGAATCTCGGTCCCACTTTAACTTTGCAGTCTGTGCATGAATAAAACCTATTTTGCAACACAGAGAAACATATCTGAAGGTGTTAGAAGTGTTTTGCATGACTTTTGAAGTTAGACCCTGAAATGTCAGAAAACAGCTTTTCAGCGCAGAACAAAGTTGGTTCAGGCAATGCAAGCTTAATCTCTGTCCCACTTTAAATTTACACTCTGTGCTTGAATAAAAGCTATTTTGCAACACAGAGAAACATATCTGAAGGTGTTAGAAGTGTTTTGCCTGATTTTTGAAGTTAGACCCTGAAATGTCAGAAAACAGCGTTTCAGCGCAGAACAAAGTTGGTTCAGGCAATGCAAGCTGAATCTCTGTCTCACTTTAAATTTGCAGTCTGTGCATGAATAAAACCTATTTTGCAACACAGAGAAACATATCTGAAGGTGTTAGAAGTGTTTTGCATGATTTTTGAAGTTAGACCCTGAAATGTCAGAAAACAGCTTTTCAGCGCAGAACAAAGCTGGTTACAGCAATGCAAGCTGAATCTCTGTCCCACTTTAACTTTGCAGTCTGTGCATGAATAAAACCTATTTTGCAACACAGAGAAACATATCTGAAGGTGTTAGAAGTGTTTTGCATGATTTTTGAAGTTAGACCATGAAATGTCAGAAAACAGCTTTTCAGCGCAGAACAAAGTTGGTTCAGGCAATGCAAGCTGAATCTCGGTCCCACTTTAACTTTGCAGTCTGTGCATGAATAAAAGCTATTTTGCAACACAGAGAAACATATCTGAAGGTGTTAGAAGTGTTTTGCATGATTTTTGAAGTTAGAGCCTGAAATGTCAGAAAACAGCTTTTCAAGCACAGAACAAAGTTGGTTGCAGCAATGCAAGCTGAATTTCTGTCCCACTTTAAAATTGCAGTCTGTACATGAATAAAACCTATTTTGCAACACAGAGAAACATATCTGAAGGTGTTAGAAGTGTTTTGCATGATTTTTGAAGTTAGAGCCTGAAATGTCAGAAAACAGCGTTTCAGTGCAGTACAAACTTGGTTCCAGCAATGCAAGCTGAATCTCTGTCCCACTTTAAAATTGCAGTCTGTGCATGAATAAAACCTATTTTGCAACACAGAGAAACATATCTGAAGGTGTTAGAAGTGTTTTGCATGATTTTTGAAGTTAGAGCCTGAAATGTCAGAAAACAGCGTTTCAGCGCAGAACAAACTTGGTTCAAGCAATAAAAGCTGAATCTCGGTTCCACTTTAAAATTGCAGTCTGTGCATGAATAAAACCTATTTTGCAACACAGAGAAACATATCTGAAGGTGTTAGAAGTGTTTTGCATGATTTTTGAAGTTAGAGCCTGAAATGTCAGAAAACAGCGTTTCAGTGCAGTACAAACTTGGTTCCAGCAATGCAAGCTGAATCTCGGTTCCACTTTAAAATTGCAGTCTGTACATGAATAAAACCTATTTTGCAACACAGAGAAACATATCTGAAGGTGTTAGAAGTGTTTTGCATGATTTTTGAAGTTAGAGCCTGAAATGTCAGAAAACAGCGTTTCAGTGCAGTACAAAGTTGGTTCCAGCAATGCAAGCTGAATCTCTGTCCCACTTTAATATTGCAGTCTGTGCATGAATAAAACCTATTTTGCAACACAGAGAAACATATCTGAAGGTGTTAGAAGTGTTTTGCATGATTTTTGAAGTTAGATCCTGAAATGTCAGAAAACAGCTTTTCAGCGCAGAACAAAGCTGGTTCCAGCAATGCAAGCTGAATCTCTGTCCCACTTTAAAATTGCAGTCTGTGCATGAATAAAACCTATTTTGCAACACAGAGAAACATATCTGAAGGTGTTAGAAGTGTTTTGCATGATTTTTGAAGTTAGAGCCTGAAATGTCAGAAAACAGCGTTTCAGTGCAGTACAAAGTTGGTTCCAGCAATGCAAGCTGAATCTCTGTCCCACTTTAATATTGCAGTCTGTGCATGAATAAAACCTATTTTGCAACACAGAGAAACATATCTGAAGGTGTTAGAAGTGTTTTGCATGATTTTTGAAGTTAGACCCTGAAATGTCAGAAAACAGCTTTTCAGCGCAGAACAAAGCTGGTTACAGCAATGCAAGCTGAATCTCTGTCCCACTTTAACTTTGCAGTCTGTGCATGAATAAAACCTATTTTGCAACACAGAGAAACATATCTGAAGGTGTTAGAAGTGTTTTGCATGATTTTTGAAGTTAGACCATGAAATGTCAGAAAACAGCTTTTCAGCGCAGAACAAAGTTGGTTCAGGCAATGCAAGCTGAATCTCGGTCCCACTTTAACTTTGCAGTCTGTGCATGAATAAAAGCTATTTTGCAACACAGAGAAACATATCTGAAGGTGTTAGAAGTGTTTTGCATGATTTTTGAAGTTAGACCCTGAAATGTCAGAAAACAGCTTTTCAGCGCAGAACAACGTTGGTTCAGGCAATGCAAGCTGAATCTTGGTCCCACTTTAAATTTACACTCTGTGCATGAATAAAAGCTATTTTGCAACACAGAGAAACATATCTGAAGGTGTTAGAAGTGTTTTGCATGATTTTTGAAGTTAGACCCTGAAATGTCAGAAAACAGCTTTTCAGCGCAGAAAAAAGTTGGTTCAGGCAATGCAAGCTGAATCTCTGTCTCACTTTAAATTTACACTCTGTGCATGAATAAAACCTATTTTGCAACACAGGAAAACATATCTGAAGGTGTTAGAAGTGTTTTGCATGATTTTTGAAGTTAGACCCTCAAATGTCAGAAAACAGCGTTTCAGCGCAGAACAAAGTTGGTTCAGGCAATGCAAGCTGAATCTCTGTCCCACTTTAACTTTGCAGTCTGTGCATGAATAAAAGCTATTTTGCAACACAGAGAAACATATCTGAAGGTGTTAGAAGTGTTTTGCATGATTTTTGAAGTTAGAGCCTGAAATGTCAGAAAACAGCTTTTCAAGCACAGAACAAAGTTGGTTGCAGCAATGCAAGCTGAATTTCTGTCCCACTTTAAAATTGCAGTCTGTGCATGAATAAAACCTATTTTGCAACACAGAGAAACATATCTGAAGGTGTTAGAAGTGTTTTGCATGATTTTTGAAGTTACAGCCTGAAATGTCAGAAAACAGCGTTTCAGTGCAGTACAAACTTGGTTCAAGCAATGCAAGCTGAATATAGGTTCCAATTTAAAATTGCAGTCTGTGCATTAATAACACCTATTTTGCAACACAGAGAAACATATCTGAAGGTGTTAGAAGTGTTTTGCATGATTTTTGAAGTTAGACCCTGAAATGTCAGAAAACAGCGTTTCAGTGCAGTACAAACTTGGTTCCAGCAATGCAAGCTGAATCTCTGTCCCACTTTAAAATTGCAGTCTGTGCATGAACAAAACCTATTTTGCAACACAGAGAAACATATCTGAAGGTGTTAGAAGTGTTTTGCATGATTTTTGAAGTTAGAGCCTGAAATGTCAGAAAACAGCGTTTCAGTGCAGTACAAACTTGGTTCAAGCAATGCAAGCTAAATATAGGTTCCATTTTAAAATTGCAGTCTGTGCATGAATAAAACCTATTTTGCAACACGGAGAAACATATCTGAAGGTGTTAGAAGTGTTTTGCATGATTTTTGAAGTTAGAGCCTGAAATGTCAGAAAACAGCGTTTCAGCGCAGAACAAACTTGGTTCAAGCAATAAAAGCTGAATCTCGGTTCCACTTTAAAATTGCAGTCTGTGCATGAATAAAACCTATTTTGCAACACAGAGAAACATATCTGAAGGTGTTAGAAGTGTTTTGCATGATTTTTGAAGTTAGAGCCTGAAATGTCAGAAAACAGCGTTTCAGTGCAGTACAAACTTGGTTCCAGCAATACAAGCTGAATCTCTGCCCCATTTTAAAATTGCAGTCTGTGCATGAATAAAACCTATTTTGCAACACAGAGAAACATATCTGAAGGTGTTAGAAGTGTTTTGCATGATTTTTGAAGTTAGAGCCTGAAATGTCAGAAAACAGCGTTTCAGCGCAGAACAAACTTGGTTCAAGCAATAAAAGCTGAATCTCGGTTCCACTTTAAAATTGCAGTCTGTGCATGAATAAAACCTATTTTGCAACACAGAGAAACATATCTGAAGGTGTTAGAAGTGTTTTGCATGATTTTTGAAGTTAGAGCCTGAATTGTCAGAAAACAGCGTTTCAGTGCAGTACAAACTTGGTTCAAGCAATGCAAGCTAAATATAGGTTCCATTTTAAAATTGCAGTCTATGCATGAATAAAACCTATTTTGCAACACAGAGAAACATATCTGAAGGTGTTAGAAGTGTTTTGCATGATTTTTGAAGTTAGAGCCTGAAATGTCAGAAAACAGCGTTTCAGCGCAGAACAAACTTGGTTCAAGCAATAAAAGCTGAATCTCGGTTCCACTTTAAAATTGCAGTCTGTGCATGAATAAAACCTATTTTGCAACACAGAGAAACATATCTGAAGGTGTTTGAAGTGTTTTGAATGATTTTTGAAGTTAGAGCCTGAAATGTCAGAAAACAGCTTTTCAGCGCAGAACAAAGCTGGTTCCAGCAATGCAAGCTGAATCTCTGTCCCACTTTAAAATTGCAGTCTGTGCATGAATAAAACCTATTTTTCAACACAGAGAAACATATCTGAAGGTGTTTGAAGTGTTTTGCATGATTTTTGAAGTTAGAGCCTGAAATGTCAGAAAACAGCTTTTCAGCACAGAACAAAGTTGGTTGCAGCAATGCAAGCTGAATCTCTGTCCCACTTTAAAATTGCAGTCTGTGCATGAATAAAACCTATTTTGCAACACAGAGAAACATATCTGAAGGTGTTAGAAGTGTTTTGCATGATTTTTGAAGTTAGAGCCTGAAATGTCAGAAAACAGCGTTTCAGTGCAGTACAAACTTGGTTCAAGCAATGCAAGCTGAATATAGGTTCCATTTTAAAATTGCAGTCTGTGCATGAATAAAACCTATTTTGCAACACAGAGAAACATATCTGAAGGTGTTAGAAGTGTTTTGCATGATTTTTGAAGTTAGAGCCTGAAATGTCAGAAAACAGCTTTTCAGCGCAGAACAAACTTGGTTCAAGCAATAAAAGCTGAATCTCGGTTCCACTTTAAAATTGCAGTCTGTGCATGGATAAAACCTATTTTGCAACACAGAGAAACATATCTGAAGGTGTTAGAAGTGTTTTGCATGATTTTTGAAGTTAGATCCTGAAATGTCAGAAAACAGCTTTTCAGCGCAGAACAAAGCTGGTTCCAGCAATGCAAGCTGAATCTCTGTCCCACTTTAAATTTACACTCTGTGCATGAATAAAAGCTATTTTGCAACACAGAGAAACATATCTGAAGGTGTTAGAAGTGTTTTGCATGATTTTTGAAGTTAGACCCTGAAATGTCAGAAAACAGCGTTTCAGCACAGAACAAAGTTGGTTCAGGCAATGCAAGCTGAATCTCGGTCCCACTTTAACTTTGCAGTCTGTGCATGAATAAAACCTATTTTGCAACACAGAGAAACATATCTGAAGGTGTTAGAAGTGTTTTGCATGATTTTTGAAGTTAGACCCTGAAATGTCAGAAAACAGCTTTTCAGCGCAGAACAAAGTTGGCTCAGGCAATGCAAGCTGAATCTCTGTCCCACTTTAAATTTACACTCTGTGCATGAATAAAAGCTATTTTGCAACACAGAGAAACATATCTGAAGGTGTTAGAAGTGTTTTGCATGATTTTTGAAGTTAGACCCTGAAATGTCAGAAAACAGCTTTTCAGCGCAGAACAAAGCTGGTTCCAGCAATGCAAGCTGAATCTCTGTCCCACTTTAAATTTACACTCTGTGCATGAATAAAAGCTATTTTGCAACACAGAGAAACATATCTGAAGGTGTTAGAAGTGTTTTGCATGATTTTTGAAGTTAGACCCTGAAATGTCAGAAAACAGCCTTTCAGCGCAGAACAAAGTTGGTTCAGGCAATGCAAGCTGAATCTCGGTCCCACTTTAACTTTGCAGTCTGTGCATGAATAAAACCTATTTTGCAACACAGAGAAACATATCTGAAGGTGTTAGAAGTGTTTTGCATGATTTTTGAAGTTAGAGCCTGAAATGTCAGAAAACAGCTTTTCAGCGCAGAACAAAGCTGGTTCCAGCAATGCAAGCTGAATCTCTGTCCCACTTTAAGTTTACACTCTGTGCATGAATAAAAGCTATTTTGCAATACAGAGAAACATATCTGAAGGTGTTAGAAGTGTTTTGCATGATTTTTGAAGTTAGACCCTGAAATGTCAGAAAACAGCGTTTCAGCGCAGAACAAAGTTGGTTCAGGCAATGCAAGCTGAATCTCGGTCCCACTTTAACTTTGCAGTCTGTGCATGAATAAAACCTATTTTGCAACACAGAGAAACATATCTGAAGGTGTTAGAAGTGTTTTGCATGACTTTTGAAGTTAGACCCTGAAATGTCAGAAAACAGCTTTTCAGCGCAGAACAAAGTTGGTTCAGGCAATGCAAGCTTAATCTCTGTCCCACTTTAAATTTACACTCTGTGCTTGAATAAAAGCTATTTTGCAACACAGAGAAACATATCTGAAGGTGTTAGAAGTGTTTTGCCTGATTTTTGAAGTTAGACCCTGAAATGTCAGAAAACAGCGTTTCAGCGCAGAACAAAGTTGGTTCAGGCAATGCAAGCTGAATCTCTGTCTCACTTTAAATTTGCAGTCTGTGCATGAATAAAACCTATTTTGCAACACAGAGAAACATATCTGAAGGTGTTAGAAGTGTTTTGCATGATTTTTGAAGTTAGACCCTGAAATGTCAGAAAACAGCTTTTCAGCGCAGAACAAAGCTGGTTACAGCAATGCAAGCTGAATCTCTGTCCCACTTTAACTTTGCAGTCTGTGCATGAATAAAACCTATTTTGCAACACAGAGAAACATATCTGAAGGTGTTAGAAGTGTTTTGCATGATTTTTGAAGTTAGACCATGAAATGTCAGAAAACAGCTTTTCAGCGCAGAACAAAGTTGGTTCAGGCAATGCAAGCTGAATCTCGGTCCCACTTTAACTTTGCAGTCTGTGCATGAATAAAAGCTATTTTGCAACACAGAGAAACATATCTGAAGGTGTTAGAAGTGTTTTGCATGATTTTTGAAGTTAGACCCTGAAATGTCAGAAAACAGCTTTTCAGCGCAGAACAACGTTGGTTCAGGCAATGCAAGCTGAATCTTGGTCCCACTTTAAATTTACACTCTGTGCATGAATAAAAGCTATTTTGCAACACAGAGAAACATATCTGAAGGTGTTAGAAGTGTTTTGCATGATTTTTGAAGTTAGACCCTGAAATGTCAGAAAACAGCTTTTAAGCGCAGAAAAAAGTTGGTTCAGGCAATGCAAGCTGAATCTCTGTCTCACTTTAAATTTACACTCTGTGCATGAATAAAACCTATTTTGCAACACAGGAAAACATATCTGAAGGTGTTAGAAGTGTTTTGCATGATTTTTGAAGTTAGACCCTCAAATGTCAGAAAACAGCGTTTCAGCGCAGAACAAAGTTGGTTCAGGCAATGCAAGCTGAATCTCTGTCCCACTTTAACTTTGCAGTCTGTGCATGAATAAAAGCTATTTTGCAACACAGAGAAACATATCTGAAGGTGTTAGAAGTGTTTTGCATGATTTTTGAAGTTAGAGCCTGAAATGTCAGAAAACAGCTTTTCAAGCACAGAACAAAGTTGGTTGCAGCAATGCAAGCTGAATTTCTGTCCCACTTTAAAATTGCAGTCTGTGCATGAATAAAACCTATTTTGCAACACAGAGAAACATATCTGAAGGTGTTAGAAGTGTTTTGCATGATTTTTGAAGTTAGAGCCTGAAATGTCAGAAAACAGCGTTTCAGTGCAGTACAAACTTGGTTCAAGCAATGCAAGCTGAATATAGGTTCCATTTTAAAATTGCAGTCTGTGCATTAATAAAACCTATTTTGCAACACAGAGAAACATATCTGAAGGTGTTAGAAGTGTTTTGCATGATTTTTGAAGTTAGACCCTGAAATGTCAGAAAACAGCGTTTCAGCGCAAAACAAAGTTGGTTCAGGCAATGCAAGCTGAATCTCTGTCCCACTTTAAATTTGCAGTCTGTGCATGAATAAAACCTATTTTGCAATACAGAGAAACATATCTGAAGGTGTTAGAAGTGTTTTGCATGATTTTTGAAGTTAGACCCTGAAATGTCAGAAAACAGCGTTTCAGTGCAGTACAAACTTGGTTCCAGCAATGCAAGCTGAATCTCTGTCCCACTTTAAAATTGCAGTCTGTGCATGAACAAAACCTACTTTGCAACACAGAGAAACATATCTGAAGGTGTTAGAAGTGTTTTGCATGATTTTTGAAGTTAGAGCCTGAAATGTCAGAAAACAGCGTTTCAGTGCAGTACAAACTTGGTTCAAGCAATGCAAGCTAAATATAGGTTCCATTTTAACATTGCAGTCTGTGCATGAATAAAACCTATTTTGCAACACGGAGAAACATATCTGAAGGTGTTAGAAGTGTTTTGCATGATTTTTGAAGTTAGAGCCTGAAATGTCAGAAAACAGCGTTTCAGCGCAGAACAAACTTGGTTCAAGCAATAAAAGCTGAATCTCGGTTCCACTTTAAAATTGCAGTCTGTGCATGAATAAAACCTATTTTGCAACACAGAGAAACATATCTGAAGGTGTTTGAAGTGTTTTGCATGATTTTTGAAGTTAGAGCCTGAAATGTCAGAAAACAGCTTTTCAGCGCAGAACAAAGCTGGTTCCAGCAATGCAAGCTGAATCTCTGTCCCACTTTAAAATTGCAGTCTGTGCATGAATAAAACCTATTTTTCAACACAGAGAAACATATCTGAAGGTGTTTGAAGTGTTTTGCATGATTTTTGAAGTTAGAGCCTGAAATGTCAGAAAACAGCTTTTCAGCACAGAACAAAGTTGGTTGCAGCAATGCAAGCTGAATCTCTGTCCCACTTTAAAATTGCAGTCTGTGCATGAATAAAACCTATTTTGCAACACAGAGAAACATATCTGAAGGTGTTAGAAGTGTTTTGCATGATTTTTGAAGTTAGAGCCTGAAATGTCAGAAAACAGCGTTTCAGTGCAGTACAAACTTGGTTCAAGCAATGCAAGCTGAATATAGGTTCCATTTTAAAATTGCAGTCTGTGCATGAATAAAACCTATTTTGCAACACAGAGAAACATATCTGAAGGTGTTAGAAGTGTTTTGCATGATTTTTGAAGTTAGAGCCTGAAATGTCAGAAAACAGCGTTTCAGCGCAGAACAAACTTGGTTCAAGCAATAAAAGCTGAATCTCGGTTCCACTTTAAAATTGCAGTCTGTGCATGGATAAAACCTATTTTGCAACACAGAGAAACATATCTGAAGGTGTTAGAAGAGTTTTGCATGATTTTTGAAGTTAGATCCTGAAATGTCAGAAAACAGCTTTTCAGCGCAGAACAAAGCTGGTTCCAGCAATGCAAGCTGAATCTCTGTCCCACTTTAACTTTGCAGTCTGTGCATGAATAAAACCTATTTTGCAACACAGAGAAACATATCTGAAGGTGTTAGAAGTGTTTTGCATGATTTTTGAAGTTAGAGCCTGAAATGTCAGAAAACAGCTTTTCAGCGCAGAACAAAGCTCGTTCCAGCAATGCAAGCTGAATCTCTGTCCCACTTTAAATTTACACTATGTGCATGAATAAAAGCTATTTTGCAACACAGAGAAACATATCTGAAGGTGTTAGAAGTGTTTTGCATGATTTTTGAAGTTAGACCCTGAAATGTCAGAAAACAGCCTTTCAGCGCAGAACAAAGTTGGTTCAGGCAATGCAAGCTGAATCTCGGTCCCACTTTAACTTTGCAGTCTGTGCATGAATAAAACCTATTTTGCAACACAGAGAAACATATCTGAAGGTGTTAGAAGTGTTTTGCATGATTTTTGAAGTTAGACCCTGAAATGTCAGAAAACGTCTCAGGTTACGTATGTAACCCTGGTTCCCTGAGGGAACGAGACACTGCGTCCTGAAACGCTGTGGGGGAACGCCATTGGCGGGCCGCACTCTGAGTCATGTCCAACGTCCAATGAGAAACGGGAGTGACGTCACAGGCGCGGTGACGTCATCGACCAGGAAGTATAAAAGCACGTGCGTTTGAAGCTGGCGTCAGCTCATAGGCATGAAGCGAGCGCAGCAGGGATGCGGGAATTATGGTCCGAGACGCAGTGTCTCGTTCCCTCAGGGAACCAGGGTTACATACGTAACCTGAGACGTTCCCTTCCGGGAACTCTACACTGCGTCCTGAAACGCTGTGGGGAACGAGGTATCAACGTCCCCATAATTTCCGCACCCTGCCTAGTGTCTGCTAGAACAAGGGGGGAAAAACAAAGACAGCGTTAGTACATTACAAACCTCAGCCTGGGGATCCTGCCAGGACATGGGTGGTAATACATCTCTGACTGTGGAGCCCACCAGATCAGAGGGAAAGAGACCTCGGCCCTCGAGCCCACGAGGTCATGTCATCCTTCGTCTGGTCTCGCAAGACCGAGAAGGGACAGTGTCTAGCAATACTTACCTGATGAGACACTGTAGTAACTCCGCCTGGTGATCTTGCCAGGACGTGAGTGGTAATCCACCTCTGTCTGTGAACCATCACCAGACAAGAGGGATAATGAGCCTCGGCCCACAGGCACACGAGGAGAAATGTGGTCCTTTGTCTGCGTTACAGCCAGTACAAGAGGGACACGAGAAGTGCCTGGTGATCTTGCCAGGGCACTGAAATTCATCTCTGTCTGTGATCAGCCACCAGACAAGAGGGATAGAGTAGGCCTCGGCCTTGGGCACGCGAGGCTAGGGTTCTCAACCGCTGCCTGTCCTCAGACCAGTGCAGGGGGAGAAAAAGTTCCTCGGCCCTCGGGCGCACGAGGAGAGATGGTGGTCCTTTGTCTGCATTACAGCCAGTACAAGAGGGACACGAGAAGTGCCTGGTGATCTTGCCAGGGCACTGGAATTCATCTCTGTCTGTGATCCACCACCAGACAAGAGGGATAAGAGACCTCGGCCCTCAGGCACACGAGGATAGGGTTCTCGACCGCTGCCTGTCACACGACCAGTGCAGGGGGAGAAATGCTCCTCGGCCCTCGGGCACTCGAGGAGAAGTGGCGATCCATTGTCTGCGTTACAGCCAGTACAAGAGGGACGCAAGAAGTGCCTGGTGACCTTGCCAGGGCACTGGAATTCATCTCTGTCTGTGATCAGCCACCAGACACGAGGGATAGAATAGGCCTCGGCCCTCAGGCACACGAGGCTAGGGATCTCAACCGCTGCCTGTCAGTAGACCAGCGCAGGGGGAGAAAAGGATTCCTCGGCCCTTGGGCACGCGAGGAAAGATAGTGGTCCTTTGTCTGCATTACAGCCAGTACAAGAGGGACGCAAGAAGTGCCTGGTGACCTTGCCAGGGCACTGGAATTCATCTCTGTCTGTGATCCACCACCAGACGAGAGGGATAAAGGCCTCGGCCCTCAGGCACACGAGGCTGAGGTTCTCGACCGCTGCCTGTCATATGACCAGTGCAGAGGGAGAAGATGCTCCTCGGCCCTCAGGCACACGAGGAGAAATGGTAGTCCGTTGTCTGTGTATAGCCAGTACAAGAGGGACATAGGGAGTGCCTGGTAATCCTGCCAGGACACTGGAACTCATCTCTGTCTGTGATCGACCACCAGACACGAGGAATACAAGCCTCGGCCCTCGGGCACACGAGGCTGTAGAGGGGAGTCATACGCCTTTGTCTGGGGAACTTGCCAGAACCAAAAAGGGGTAAAAACTCCTTTCCTTACTCAAAGGAAAGCGCCTTTTGACCTCTTGGGCCTAGCCTTAGTGCTAGGGCTGAAGGATGACTGAGCCCGGAGTGGCTCTGAGGTCTAGTTCGTAGAATCTGACGAACGTAAGAGGTGAGGACCAACCCGCCGCACTGCAGATGTCCTTGATTGGGACACCTGCCATCAGAGCTTTGGAGGCTGCGACGCCTCGAGTTGAGTGAGCCTTGACTCCCATCGGTGATGGGAGACCAGAGGACTCGTATGCAGTAGAGATGATATCAACGATCCATTTACTGATAGTAGGCTTGGAAGCCGGGCACCCCCTCTTAGGGGGGCCGTAACAGACAAACAATTGCTCTGATTTACGCCACAGGGCAGCTCTGTGGACATAAGTGTCTAGTGCTCTTACTGGACACATTAAGTTATACTTCCTCTGGTCGTGCTCCACGAATGGAGGAGGATAAAACGCTAACAGCGTTATTGGCTGTGGTGTTACTGAGGGGACCTTGGGTGTGTACCCAGCTCTTGGGTAGAGGAATGCTTTGGCCAACCCTGGGGCAAAGTCAATATAGGAAGGGGCCACTGAAAGGGCCTGCAGGTCCCCAACTCTCTTAAGAGATGTCAGCGCCAACAGCAGTGCTGTTTTTAGGGTAAGCATCCGATCGGAGGCCTCCTCCAGAGGCTCGAAGGGAGGCTTACACAGCGCTTCTAATACCACAGCCAAGTCCCATGTAGGGACTCTCGGTCTTGCACGAGGCCTCAGCCTGAGTGCACCGCGGAGGAAACGTGAGACCAGGGGGTTTCTGCCCACTGAAAGGCCGCCCTGAGGGGCGTGGTAAGCCGATATAGCCGCCACGTACACCTTCAGGGTGGAGTGAGCTAACCCAGCGGAAAAACGAGTTTGCAGGAACTCCAGCACTGTACCAATTGGGCAGTGGACTGGGTTTGAGTGGCGTTCGTGACACCAGGACGCAAACAGGTTCCACTTTAGGCCATAAAGTTTCCTCGTAGAGGGAGCTCTGGATTGAAGGATGGTCTCAGCAACCTCGGTTGAGAGACCAGCTTCTATGAGCTGTGCCCCCTCAGGGGCCACACCCATAACTTCCATTTCTCTGGGTGGGGGTGGCGTATTGCGCCCCCAGCCTGAGAAAGAAGGTCGCTCCTGACGGGAATCTCCCACGGAGAGCCGTCGAGGAGGGCGATTATATCCGAGAACCATACTCGGGCCGGCCAGTACGGGGCTACTAGCAGCAGCCGTACACCGTACCGGCGCACTCTTTCCAGAACTCCCGGGAGCAGAGCGATCGGGGGAAAAGCATACAGACGAAGCCTCGGCCACGTCTGTACCATGGCATCCAGTCCGAGAGGAGCTGGAGGAACTAGAGAGTACCAAAGGGGACATTGCGATGTCTCCTGAGTCGCAAAGAGGTCCACTTGGGCTTGACCAAAGACTCTCCATATCTGCTTCACCACCTGAGGGTGAAGCATCCATTCCCCGGGCCTCAGCCCCTGCCTCGACAGGACGTCTGCTCCCACATTGAGACGTCCAGGAATGTGAACTGCTCTCAATGAGAGAAGCTTCCCTTGTGACCACAGGATGATCTGGTACGCCAGCTTGTATAAGGGGCGTGAACGCAGACCTCCCTGGTGGTTTATATAGTAGACCACCGCCGTGTTGTCCGTGCGGACCAGCACGTGACGGTTTCTTAGGTCTGGAAGGAAATGCTTCAGAGCCAGGAACACTGCCAACATCTCTAGGCAATTTATGTGCCAGGAGTGATGCTGGTCATTCCATAGGCCTTGGGCGGAGCGGCCACTCATGACCGCTCCCCACCCGGTGAGGGATGCATCTGTCGCTAGCGTGACGCGGCGGCAAGGAGCTCCCAGCACTGGACCTTGTAGTAGGAACCAGGGCTTCTTCCACATGACTAAGGCACGTAGGCAGCGCCGCGTGACCTTGATCTTGCGGAATGGGTTCCCCCTCGGGGAAAACCCTTTGGTTTTGAGCCACCACTGCAGTGGTCTCATGTACAGCAGTCCAAGAGGTATCACGTTGGATGCAGCTGCCATAAGACCTAACAGTACTTGGAACTGTTTGACAGTGAGTAGCAGGCCTAGCTTGACCGCATTTACTGCAGTAAGGATCGAGTCTATCCGAGCAGGTGACAATCGTGCCTGCATCGTGGTCGAATCCCAGATTACACCTAGATAAGTGGTTCTCTGTAATGGAGATAGCACACTTTTCTTGGCGTTGAGTCTCAACCCCAGCTTTTTCATGTGAGCAAGAACAACATCTCGATGTTGAGCCGCTAACTGTTCTGAACTGGTTAGAATGAGCCAGTCGTCTATGTAGTTGAGTATGCGGATGCCCTGGAGTCGCAATGGAGCCAGAGCAGCATCCACACACTTCGTGAAAGTTCGGGGAGAGAGTGCTAGGCCGAACGGAAGAACTCTGTATTGGTAAGCTTTGCCCCTGAAAGCGAACCTGAGAAACTTCCGGTGTTGAGGAAGGATGGAGACGTGAAAGTATGCGTCTTTCAGATCTATCGTGACAAACCAGTCCTCGGACCTGATTTGAGACACGACCTGTTTGACAGTCAACATTTTGAACTTCAGTTTTCTTACTGAGAGGTTTAGCTGTCTGAGATCTAAAATGGGCCGCAGGCCCCCATCCTTCTTGGGAACAATGAAGTACCGGCTGTAGAACCCGGCTTCTCTGTACTGAGGAGGGACCACCTCGATGGCCTCCTTCCTCAGGAGAGTATTCACTTCCTGTTCCAATACCAGAGCCTGCTCGGGGCCTACCAGAGTAGGAAATACCCCGCTGAAAGGTGGCGGCCTGGCGCCGAATTGAATGGAATAACCTTTCTCTACAGTACGCAGGACCCACATAGAAATATTTGGCAGTAGTTTCCACGCTGCCAGAAATTCTACTAAGGGAACCAGCCTCTCGAGACTGGTCTCTGGATTTATAAGAGGAGCTAACTTGGTGACCTGTAGCAGCGAACTGGCAGGATGCACCTGAAGTGAGCGTTCTCGAGACCCCCGTGGGGGTGGCGAACTCTCTGGTTCCGCTACGTTTCCGGGCGGAAGGACCAGAGAATGATGTTCGCGGGAGACTGCCGCGCCCTGTAACACCGGCAGGGTTAGCTGACGAATCTCCTGAGGGCCCCGAAGAGAGGTGGTCACCGTACTCCTCAGAGGCGGTGAGGCACCTGAATCTTCGAGAGGGGCTGCCCTCATTGGCCCTGGGCCACGACCATCAGGGCCTTTTAGCCGAGGCCCTCTTGGACTGTAGGACGACCCTCAGGTCGGGCCTAGTCTTCGAGGACCCCGGCTTGGAGCGTTGCTGAGCCCGCCCTCTAGGCCGCGCCGGAGGGGCACGGGTAGCAACGCTCCTTTTCTGGGTCTCCCTGTGTGAGGAGCTGGAGTGCGGCTGGGGCTGCTCCCGTGCGGCAGCCCCAGAGGAGAAAGTGCGGCGAGGGAGGTAGCGCTGGAACGCCGCTGCCTGCCTACGGGCCTCCTGGTGCCTGTTGACAACTGTGTCAACAGAGTCACCGAAGAGGCCAGCGGGGTGCAGGGGGGCGTCCAGGAGCGTGACCCTGTCCTTCTCTTTCATGTCGGACAGGGTCAGCCAGAGATGCCTCTCCGCGGCCACCAAGGCTGCCATAGACCGCCCAACAGCGCGAGCGGTCTCCTTGGTGGCCCGAAGCGCCAGATCAGCGGTCCTACGCATCTCTGACACGCTCACCTCCTCGCCATCACTAAGCTCCTTCAGCAGGTCGGCTTGGTACGCCTGGAGCACAGACATGGTGTGTAAACATGCACCAGCCTGACCTGCTGCCGCATAAGCCTTGCCCATCAAGCCTGATGTTACTTTTAATGGCTTGGTGGGCAAGGACGGAGCCTTCAGGGACGATGCCAGGCCGGGAGACAGATAGCTCGCTAGTGTCTGCTCGACCTGAGGCATCGCCCTGTAGCCGTATCCCTCCATCCCCCCCACATTACCGTAGTAATCTGAGGCGGGGGAGTAGAGACGAGAGGAATACGGCTTATCCCACGACCTCGCGATTTCTTTATGGAGGTCGGGGAAAAAGGGAAGGCTCCGTTTGGGAGGTGCTGATTTAGCCCTCAGGAAGCGCTCATCAAGCCTGCTCGCCTGGGGCTCTGGATCTGGAGCGGGTGACCAGCTGATATTGAGTTTGGCCACCGCGCTCGTCAGCACCTCCACCAGCTCCTCATACTGGGGTGATCGGGGGGGCGGTTGTGGGAGATCGACGCTCTCTATGTCAACCTCCTCGGAGGAAGACAGGAGAAGCGCCGACTCCTCCTCTCGGAGGGAAGGAACCGCAGTGCGGGCTTCCTCATCCAAGAGGAGGTCATATGATCCGCTGGGTGAGGAGAGAGATAGGGGATCACCCGTCTCAACTCCCTCCAGCAGATCTAGCTGCGAACCCCACGAGTGCAGCTGCCGCTCCGCCTCGACGGAAGCGGGGCCAGACCCGCGGGGAACGCTAATGAAAGCCCCCTCCTCAAAGAGGGCTTTCCGGGAACGGAGCAACCGCAGCGGCATCCGCTCGCACTGCGGGCAGCCAGCCCCCTCAAGGGCTGACCTAGCGTGCTCCGCTCCCAAGCAGACCACACATAGATCGTGTGTATCCCCACCAACAATGAAGCGTTGGCAGGGAGGGACACACCGTCTATGTGGCTGCTGAACCGCCATTGTTCTCTCGTTCTGAAAAGAACGCTCGTTCTTAAAAGAACGTTTTCCCCCAGGCATTTCTGCTCAAATAAAAGTAGTGCAATTGGCACTGAAAAACAGCAGAATGCAGATCAGACAGACAATAACACAGAGCGCTCTCGCTGAATGACAAAAGCTGACGCCAGCTTCAAACGCACGTGCTTTTATACTTCCTGGTCGATGACGTCACCGCGCCTGTGACGTCACTCCCGTTTCTCATTGGACGTTGGACATGACTCAGAGTGCGGCCCGCCAATGGCGTTCCCCCACAGCGTTTCAGGACGCAGTGTAGAGTTCCCGGAAGGGAACAGCTTTTCAGCGCAGAACAAAGTTGGTTCAGGCAATGCAAGCTTAATCTCTGTCCCACTTTAAATTTACACTCTGTGCTTGAATAAAAGCTATTTTGCAACACAGAGAAACATATCTGAAGGTGTTAGAAGTGTTTTGCATGATTTTTGAAGTTAGACCCTGAAATGTCAGAAAACAGCGTTTCAGCACAGAACAAAGTTGGTTCAGGCAATGCAAGCTGAATCTCGGTCCCACTTTAACTTTGCAGTCTGTGCATGAATAAAACCTATTTTGCAACAAAGAGAAACATATCTGAAGGTGTTAGAAGTGTTTTGCATGATTTTTGAAGTTAGACCCTGAAATGTCAGAAAACAGCGTTTCAGCGCAGAACAAAGTTGGTTCAGGCAATGCAAGCTGAATCTCTGTCCCACTTTAAATTTACACTCTGTGCATGAATAAAACCTATTTTGCAACACAAAGAAACATATCTGAAGGTGTTTGAAGTGTTTTGCATGATTTTTGAAGTTAGAGCCTGAAATGTCAGAAAACAGCGTTTCAGTGCAGTACAAACTTGGTTCAAGCAATGCAAGCTGAATATAGGTTCCATTTTAAAATTGCAGTCTGTGCATGAATAAAACCTATTTTGCAACACAGAGAAACATATCTGAAGGTGTTAGAAGTGTTTTGCATGATTTTTGAAGTTAGAGCCTGAAATGTCAGAAAACAGCGTTTCAGTGCAGTACAAACTTGGTTCCAGCAATGCAAGCTGAATCTCTGCCCCATTTTAAAATTGCAGTCTGTGCATGAATAAAACCTATTTTGCAACACAGAGAAACATATCTGAAGGTGTTATAAGTGTTTTGCATGATTTTTGAAGTTAGACCCTGAAATGTCAGAAAACAGCTTTTCAGCGCAGAACAAAGTTGGTTCAGGCAATGCAAGCTGAATCTCTGTCCCACTTTAAATTTACACTCTGTGCATGAATAAAAGCTATTTTGCAACACAGAGAAACATATCTGAAGGTGTTTGAAGTGTTTTGCATGATTTTTGAAGTTAGAGCCTGAAATGTCAGAAAACAGCTTTTCAGCGCAAAACAAAGCTGGTTCCAGCAATGCAAGCTGAATCTCTGTCCCACTTTAAAATTGCAGTCTGTGCATGAATAAAACCTATTTTGCAACACAGAGAAACATATCTGAAGGTGTTTGAAGTGTTTTGCATGATTTTTGAAGTTAGAGCCTGAAATGTCAGAAAACAGCTTTTCAGCGCAGAACAAAGTTGGTTGCAGCAATGCAAGCTGAATCTCTGTCCCACTTTAAAATTGCAGTCTGTGCATGAATAAAACATATTTTGCAACACAGAGAAACATATCTGAAGGTGTTAGAAGTGTTTTGCATGGTTTTTGAAATTAGAGCCTGAAATGTCAGAAAAACAGCGTTTCAGCGCAGAACAAACTTGGTTCAAGCAATAAAAGCTGAATCTCGGTTCCACTTTAAAATTGCAGTCTGTGCATGAATAAAACCTATTTTGCAACACAGAGAAACATATCTGAAGGTGTTAGAAGTGTTTTGCATGATTTTTGAAGTTAGAGCCTGAAATGTCAGAAAACAGCGTTTCAGTGCAGTACAAACTTGGTTCAAGCAATGCAAGCTGAATATAGGTTCTATTTTAAAATTGCAGTCTGTGCATGAATAAAAGCTATTTTGCAACACAGAGAAACATATCTGAAGGTGTTAGAAGTGTTTTGCATGATTTTTGAAGTTAGAGCCTGAAATGTCAGAAAACAGCGTTTCAGTGCAGTACAAACTTGGTTCAAGCAATGCAAGCTGAATCTCTGTCCCACTTTAAAATTGCAGTCTGTGCATGAATAAAACCTATTTTGCAACACAGAGAAACATATCTGAAGGTGTTAGAAGTGTTTTGCATGATTTTTGAAGTTACATCCTGAAATGTCAGAAAACAGCTTTTCAGCGCAGAACAAAGCTGGTTCCAGCAATGCAAGCTGAATCTCTGTCCCACTTTAAAATTGCAGTCTGTGCATGAATAAAACCTATTTTACAACACAGAGAAACATATCTGAAGGTGTTAGAAGTGTTTTGCATGATTTTTGAAGTTAGAGCCTGAAATGTCAGAAAACAGCGTTTCAGTGCAGTACAAACTTGGGTCAAGCAATGCAAGCTGAATATAGGTTCCATTTTAAAATTGCAGTCTGTGCATGAATAAAACCTATTTTGCAACACAGAGAAACATATCTGAAGGTGTTAGAAGTGTTTTGCATGATTTTTGAAGTTAGAGCCTGAAATGTCAGAAAACAGCGTTTCAGTGCAATACAAAGTTGGTTCCAGCAATGCAAGCTGAATCTCTGTCCCACCTTAATATTGCAGTCTGTGCATGAATAAAACCTATTTTGCAACACAGAGAAACATATCTGAAGGTGTTAGAATTGTTTTGCATGATTTTTGAAGTTAGAGCCAGAAATGTCAGAAAACAGCGTTTCAGTGCAGTACAAACCTGGTTCAAGCAATGCAAGCTGAATATAGGTTCCATTTTAAAATTGCAGTCTGTGCATGAATAAAACCTATTTTGCAACACAGAGAAACATATCTGAAGGTGTTAGAAGTGTTTTGCATGATTTTTGAAGTTAGAGCCTGAAATGTCAGAAAACAGCGTTTCAGTGCAGTACAAACTTGGTTCAAGCAATGCAAGCTGAATATAGGTTCCATTTTAAAATTGCAGTCTGTGCATGAATAAAACCTATTTTGCAACACAGAGAAACATATCTGAAGGTGTTAGAAGTGTTTTGCATGATTTTTGAAGTTAGACCCTGAAATGTCAGAAAACAGCTTTTCAGCGCAGAACAAAGTTGGTTCAGGCAATGCAAGCTGAATCTCTGTCCCACTTTAAATTTACACTCTGTGCATGAATAAAAGCTATTTTGCAACACAGAGAAACATATCTGAAGGTGTTAGAAGTCTTTTGCATGATTTTTGAAGTTAGAGCCTGAAATGTCAGAAAACAGCGTTTCAGTGCAGTACAAACTTGGTTCAAGCAATGCAAGCTGAATATAGGTTCCATTTTAAAATTGCAGTCTGTGCATGAATAAAACCTATTTTGCAACACAGAGAAACATATCTGAAGGTGTTAGAAGTGTTTTGCATGATTTTTGAAGTTAGAGCCTGAAATGTCAGAAAACAGCGTTTCAGTGCAGTACAAACTTGGTTCCAGCAATGCAAGCTGAATCTCTGTCCCACTTTAAAATTGCAGTCTGTGCATGAATAAAACCTATTTTGCAACACAGAGAAACATATCTGAAGGTGTTAGAAGTGTTTTGCATGATTTTTGAAGTTAGAGCCTGAAATGTCAGAAAACAGCGTTTCAGCGCAGAACAAACTTGGTTCAAGCAATAAAAGCTGAATCTCGGTTCCACTTTAAAATTGCAGTCTGTGCATGAATAAAACCTATTTTGCAACACAGAGAAACATATCTGAAGGTGTTAGAAGTGTTTTGCATGATTTTTGAAGTTAGAGCCTGAAATGTCAGAAAACAGCGTTTCAGTGCAGTACAAACTTGGTTCCAGCAATGCAAGCTGAATCTCGGTTCCACTTTAAAATAGCAGTCTGTACATGAATAAAACCTATTTTGCAACACAGAGAAACATATCTGAAGGTGTTAGAAGTGTTTTGCATGATTTTTGAAGTTAGAGCCTGAAATGTCAGAAAACAGCGTTTCAGTGCAGTACAAACTTGGTTCCAGCATTGCAAGCTGAATCTCTGTCCCACTTTAAAATTGCAGTCTGTGCATGAATAAAACCTATTTTGCAACACAGAGAAACATATCTGAAGGTGTTAGAAGTGTTTTGCATGATTTTTGAAGTTAGATCCTGAAATGTCAGAAAACATCTTTTCAGCGCAGAACAAAGCTGGTTCCAGCAATGCAAGCTGAATCTCTGTCCCACTTTAAAATTGCAGTCTGTGCATGAATAAAACCTATTTTGCAACACAGAGAAACATATCTGAAGGTGTTAGAAGTGTTTTGCATGATTTTTGAAGTTAGAGCCTGAAATGTCAGAAAACAGCGTTTCAGTGCAGTACAAACTTGGTTCAAGCAATGCAAGCTGAATATAGGTTCCATTTTAAAATTGCAGTCTGTGCATGAATAAAACCTATTTTGCAACACAGAGAAACATATCTGAAGGTGTTAGAAGTGTTTGCATGATTTTTGAAGTTAGAGCCTGAAATGTCAGAAAACAGCGTTTCAGTGCAGTACAAAGTTGGTTCCAGCAATGCAAGCTGAATCTCTGTCCCACTTTAATATTGCAGTCTGTGCATGAATAAAACCTATTTTGCAACACAGAGAAACATATCTGAAGGTGTTAGAAGTGTTTTGCATGATTTTTGAAGTTTAACCATGGCATTTGTAGTAAAACTGTGGTTATACAAATAGCAATCAATACTTTCTTACTACAATAAAACATGGTCATTTTCGTAAGGGATTGACTACACATTATATGGTCGAGGGTCAGTTACTAATGTAAAATAACATGGTAGGCTAACAGTGTGGACTTTTTACATGATCCCTTTCCCACAACAGACAAATATCAAAATAAACATTTCACTCATAAATCGATGATTATACGATACGGAAACCTTACCTTTATGCGTCTTCTTGAAGCGATCTAAATGCATTTTTTAACGCATTATTTCGCTTGTCTTTAATCCGCGTGGAGTTGTTGACATTGGGGGAAAATTACCGCCCCTGGTGGTGCTCCATTGATTACTCCATTTTGTACATGCGTGTTATTTTCACGTTTAGAGGAGGCAAAATGTGACACTCACACGTTTCCTCGAATGGACCAACGTGTCTATTACACGCTTTGACGTGATACCGGGTTGCATTGTTGCCTGATTCCAACATTATTGAATAGAGGTTAATAGCAATTTGGAATCCGTTTTTTGGAATCATGCACTAAATTTCTACAAAAAATTCAGTTCACTTTCGTACCACCAGATGGCGTGCATCCGTGTAAAGATATATTGGACGTTCCAGATAGAAATTAATTCCATACTGTTAACCGCCGATTTGTGCCATTCATATGAATAAAACCACAACCAGAGAAAACCGCTACACGTACAAATGGCACAAACAGGCGGTTAACAGTATGGGGTTCATTTCTATCTAGAACGTCCAAGATATCTTAACACGGATGCACGCCATCTGGTGGTAGGAAAGTGAAATGAATTTTTGTAGAAATTTAGTGCATGATTCCAAAAAACGGATTCCAAATTGCTATTAACCTCTATTCAATAATGTTGGAATCAGGTAACAATGTGGAACCATTCCATATTTTGTATTCTGACCACATGAAATATTCCAGAATTTGATTCTCAGGCTCTAACTCTTTGAAACTTTTTTCATACAAATAACTATTCATTCTGATCAAACACAGTTAATTTCATACTTATACAAAACTCCACGAATGAAAGAAAATAAAAAAACATATCTGATCTCACTCTGCTCTGCACTCTATGTGTGTGTTTGTGTGGTAAGTGGCTGAGTGTAAGGAGGGGGGATGGGTGGTAAGAGAAAGAGTCAGAGAGGAGGAGAGACAGTAAGGGTTACTCCAAAGGGTTACTGTGAATGCATGTGCCAACCGGGCACCGTTTTCCTGATGCTATCGGGATGGCGACTGCACAGTCGGCGAGGGCCCAGTCATCGCTGCTTGCAGCTTTAATTAGGGCCCGAGCCCAAAAGGGCGAAGGCCCTATTGTTCTTCTAAGGGTTCTTATTAGGGCCCGAGCCCAAAAGGGCGAAGGCCCTATTGTTCTTCTAAGGATTATTATTCTTATTATTATTCTTTCAATGTTTTTGGTCATTTCGGGGCCCTTAACATACACGAAAACTCTTGAAACTTTGTACACACATTGGAACCTGCGGCCATCAGGGCCGGACAGACTTTGACATGGGGGGGTCACCTGGGGGGGGGCATGGCAAAGCGTTAAAAATATTTACTTTTGATGGACTCTGGAGCAAACATCAGATGACCTACAGTTATCAAAATTCATACACATATAGACCTCATCGGGCTGAACAACTTTCATGCTCAAAGTCAGTGCTTCGCCCAACAGGAAGTCAGCTATTCAGGGATGTCTAAAAAGCGCATGCAATGGAATTTGAAATACTCCTCCTAAGCCTTTCCACTGATGGCCACCAAACTCGGTCAGCATGACCTCAAGACATTGGGGACGCAAAATTGCCAGGGGATTTTTGATATCTCGAACGGTTTGGCGGGGCGACAAAGTTATGGCGAGAAATGAGAAACAGGAAGTGTCTAATAACTTTGACACACGTTGTCTGATTTTGACCAAACTTCAGCAGTTTGTTCATCGTATGAAGCCAATCACAGAGATGTGACTATTATGAGTCAAAGTTATAGCGCCACCAACTGGCAGCAGAAAGCGCAACGTTTTCTAAATGCTTTTAAATCAGCCTCTTAATTTTAGTCAATTTGCTTCAAACTTCATCCCAATAATGTCGAAACACGGCCGATGAGAATCTGTGAAGGGCATTATTGATAACTTTTATCATGTTGCCATGGCAACGTGTCAAACTTTAACTTTAGTTTTTTGTGTTTTCTAGCCACTTAAAATACTTAGAATTTCATGAAACTCAACACACACATCTGTATTAATGATATATAGACACTGATAAAAGCCCATAAATGGGCGTGGAGGAGGCACTCTATAGCGCCACCCTTTGACCAAAGTTGGGGGTTTAGTTTTGCCAACAGTCACCAAACTCGGTACACATATTGGTCTCATCAAGCCGGACAACTTTCTAATTAACACTCATTAGCTATAATAAACAGGAAGTTGGCTATTTTTATTTTAATGTGGATTTTTGGAAAAATCAGGCTGTAAATAAAATCATACTAAACAAAGCAGAAATAAGAAGTTCACACCAAACTTTGTCAACATGATAAGAATATACTCAAAATGCTAAATTGTGAGCGGATTTGGGATATCTTGAATGGTGTTGATGTGGTGATTTTTTAAAGTCACAGTAAAAAAAAGTAGCATTCATTTTCATATATCTTTAAAGTGCCTAATACCAACTCTTCAAAACTTTGTATATATGAAGAACAAATCATTCCTAGAAAATACGCTTGGTATCAAATTTTTATCATGCTCAGAGGCCCCAAAAACATTAAAAGTATCCAGAAGTGATAGAGAGAGAAATGAAAACTGTAATACAAGGGATGAACACCAGAGGTCCTCGTATGATAAGGAATATTTTTACCTCTAAAGCTATTCTGCTATTTTCTCAATGTACAACAAAGAAACGAATGCATAGATTAAATTGCAGTTGTTATGTACTGTACTTTCAGAATACTTTTACATAATTTAAAATAAACACTAAAAAGCATTATTTTTTTATGAAAAATTATGAAATGTTTTGTTTGTCTCTCACTGATTTGGTAACACTTTCTATGAAGCCCCTATTATAAGGGTATTTCTAAGGCATTATATGGAACGCATAATGCATTATAAAAAACGTATAATATAATATATTATATCATCCAATGAATATTCATAACAACAAATATCATACATTATAATACTTAAATATTAGAGGTTATAACTTTTAAGATTATGATTATTTATAACACACAATAGACACCATATTAAATCTACTTTATTTGTAATGGACTATATCATATTAGATTTATTTTTTTACATTATATTCTATTCTATTGCCTATAAGCAACTAACTCTCACCAACTAACACTCCTTAAAGTGTAGACTTAGTTTAATGTAAGTAGAAGTAGAAGGTTCATGTTCTTGCAAAGTTACTTATAATCAGTTTCTCTTTTGGGGAACTGTCAAAATACAGTGTTAGCATATATTCAGCACACTACTAATAATAATTATTGCTAGCTGACATGCAGTTGCAGAGTTACTTATAAAAAGCTGTCTAACGGGTACCATCAAAATAATTAAACTGATCATATTACACATTTATCTGATCTGATACCTGATCTTATGCCTATTTGAGAATTATTATTATTATTATTACTTATAAGTGATCTTTGTATGCTTTAAGTAAAGTGACATCAGTAAGATGGCAAACTATGAGAATTAGACATTATAACTACGAGGAGGTAATCATACTCATAAAAGCTATAATAAAAAAAGTAAAAATTCTAATACGTTAAAACTGTTCTTATGAATGCTCATGAGATGATACAACATATAAGGTTTTTAATAATGTATTATGCATTCATTAGAATGCCTTAAGAATACCCTTATAATGTATTGTAAATACATGAAACCACACATATTTTTAACAAATACAAATAAATGTACTAATGTACCTTTTAATAATATATGAATACTTTTTTTAGCTTAATATTAATTAACTTTAATAAATGCTATTTAATTATTGTTCATGTTAACTTATATAGTTAATGTTAACAAATGAAACTGGATGGCAAAATTTTAAATATTGTGTGTATGTGTCTGTGTGTTGATTTTAATTAACCCTTTCAATTCTGTAAACTTTAAATCGACCCTGGCAGAAGGGTTACTGTGAATGCATGTGCCAACTGGGCACCGTTTTCCTGATGCTATCGTGATGGTGACTGCACAGACGGCGAGGGCCCGGTCATCGCTGCTTGCAGCTTTAATTTTTTTTTAATTTTTTTTTATTTTTTTACACCTTCCGGGCACTTTTGGGGGCCTTAACATACTCAAAAACTCTTGAAAATTTGCACACACGTCGGAATCCGCAGCCATTAGGACGCCACAGAGGCTGGGACCCGGGCGTGGTTCAGGGCCTCTACAGCGCCCCCTGGAACACAGTTTGAAAACTTGATGTACTGCGCACACATACTTGCACGTACTGATATGAAACTCGGTACACATATAGATCTCACTGAGACAAACAACTTTTGTACTCTATGTCATAGGCTCCACGCAACAGGACGTGAGATATTTAGGGCTGTTTAAAAAGCGCATGCTCTGGAATTTAACGTACTCCTCCCAGGATTTCTATAGGATTGTCACCAAACTTGGTCAGCATGATCTCAAGACATTGGGGATGCTAAATTGCGAGGGGATTTTTGATATCTCGAACGGTTTGGCCGTGGCAAGGCGACATAGTTTTGGCGAGAAATGAGAAACAGGAAGTGTCTAATAACTGTTGCACACATTGCCTGATTCTTATGAAACTTCACCAGTTTGTTCGTTGTATGATGGCGATTCCATAAATGTGACTATTATGAGTCAAAGTTATAGCGCCACCAACTGGCAGCAGGAAACGTGTAATTTTCAAAATGCTTTGAAATCAGCCTCTTAATTTTACTCGATTTTCTTTAAACTTCATCAAAATCATGTCAAAACACGGCCGATAAAGAATGTAAAGGGGTCGATGATAAATCAAATGCTGTTGCCATGGCAACGTGTCAAACTTTAAAATTAGATTCCTGTCTTTTCAAGGCAGATAACATGCTTAGAATTTCATGAAACTCAACACACACATCAATATTAATGATAGTTAGACACTGGCAAAAGGTCATAAATGGGCGTGGAGCAGGCACTCTATAGCGCCATCTTTTGACAAAAGTTGGGGGGTTAGTTTTTCCTACAGTCACCAAACTCTCTACTTATATTGTTCTCATCAATCTGGACAACTTTCTAAATCAAACTCATTAGCTAAGACCAACAGAAAGCCGGCTATTTTGATTTGAATGTGGATTTTTTGAAAAACCAGGTAGTAAACAAATTCACACTACGCCTAAGAACAACCAGCTGTTCACACCAAACTTTTTTAACATGAAGAGAAGATTCTGAAGATGCTAAATTGCGAGCGGATTTGGGATATCTCGAACGGTGTTGACGTGGTGATTTTTTAAAGATATAGTAAAAAAGATGAGCGTAGTTTTTTTACATCTTTAAAGTGCAGCATCCAAACTCTTTAAAACTTTTTTTCACACAGAGATCTTATCATTCTGAGCAAGTACTGTTAATATAAATTTTATACAAGCTTCTATGAATTAAAGAAAATTAAAAAATGAAATCAGAAACCTGCTGTCACTCAGCAGGCTGAATGTCATTATGTGTGTGTGTTCAGTCACCACAGAATGACAGTAAGAGTGAGAGAGTGCAGGGGGAGGGGTGAAAGGGAGAGAGGGAGAGGGAGTGAAACTGTTTTGCAATAGACCATCTTTTAGGAAGAAATACACATATATAGAGTAATTGGCATAAATATGTCTGATCTTTGAGAGTCGGATATTTTGAGAAAATATAAAGGGTCACTAAATCTTTCATTGTTTGTATTTTGCAGTTGTTGCAGTTATTTTACTGAACTGTACCATGAACTTGTCCTATTCAGTCACATAGCAAAAGATTAAGAAAAATACAACTTTTTAGCATGAGCAATTTATCTTCATTGATAGACACTTATTTTCATTGTTAATTTAAATTTTATATTCAATAAATAAAACTATTTCAAGACAAACTTTGACAACAAAACAAACTTTGCTGTTATCTGTTCAAAACATCTGAAAATTGTACCATTTTAAGATGAGTTATATATATATATATATATATATATATATCGCCCCATTACAACACTCAACTTGATTTTTAAAGATATTTTGAAAGAATGAAGCGTTTACTGAGCACTTTATTGTGTATTGCTGTACACCCACATGAACTGTGTTCATGTTCATGTTAATTCACAGTACATAAACTAATGTTAAAAGATACTAATTTACCTTTAAACAATATATGAATACTTTTTTTAGCTTAATATTAATTAACATTAATAAATGCTATTTAATTATAGTTCATGTTAATGAAACTGGATGGCAACATTTTATATATTGTGTGTATGTGTCTGTGTGTTGATTTTAAAATGTAACCCTTTCAATTCAGTAAACTTTAAATCCAAACTGGCGAGGGTTACTGTAAATGCATGTGCCAACTGGGCACCGTCTTCCTTATTGATTCTTAGTTATGTAGCGCTTAAGAGTGATGTCTTATAACAGGAGTCACCAGCAAAGCAATATCCACATACAAATTGTACAGATAGGTAACAATGACATTTAAGCAGAAGTGGTGGACGTAATGCAAGCAATAATAACATTTTGTTCTCATCATGAATTGCATGTTCTTATCATCATCATCAGAATATAGGGAAAATGTAGCATATTGGTTCACAGTTGGCATTTATCTGAAGTCCTTGCAGAGGATTAGGTTTATAGCAAACTCCTTCTAGAGATTTAATGAAATCAACATTATATTTGATCAGTCTGTTCTAGAGGCCTTAGAGATGTTAAATTGTGAACATCTTTAGTTTTCATTAAAGGGCGTGTCCGTGGCGGACTGACAAAGTTTGATGTTTCCCCATAGACATAGAAGTTGTTATAACTTAGCCATAAAATGTCCGATCTGCCTCAAACTTCACAGGTTTGGTAAGAGTCCTGGCCTGAAGAAACCTAAAGGTCAATATTCAGATATTATCATAGCGCCACCTGTTGGCAGCAGGATATATCATATCTTTCACTAACTCAAACATACCAAGGTCAATCTGCACCAAACTTCATATGTTTGATAATAGTGCTGGCCTGAACACATCTACATGCCAATAAAAGTTATAGGCATAGCGCCACCAGCTGCCAGCGGGGAAATTTGGCAGATTTAATTGACTTTGGCATATTTCTCCTACATTTACTGTATTAAAAGCATACTGCTCACCGTTTGCCATTTTCCTAAAGCCACTGGTCGGCGGTGAGCCCGGGTGCGAGGGCCCGGTCATCGCTGCTTGCAGCTTTAATTATTATTATTATTATTTTTTTTTTTTTTCAATGTTTTGGGGGATTTCGGGGACCTTAACATACACGAAAACTCTTGAAACTTTGCACACACATTGGAACCTGCGGCCATCAGGGCCGGACAGACTTTGACATGGGGGGATCACCTGGGGGGGGCGTGGCACAGCGTTAAAAATTGCAACTTTTGAAGGGCTCTGGAGCGCACAACGGTTGACCTACAGTCACCAAAATTCATACACATATAGACCTCATCGGGCCGAAAAAATTTCACACTCATAGTCCGTGCTTCGCCAAACAGGAAGTCGGCTATTCAGGGATGTCTAAAAAGTGCATGCAATGGAATTTGAAATACTCCTACTAGGCCTTTCCACCGATGGCCACCAAACTCGGTCAGCATGATCTCAAGACATTGGGGATGCAAAATTGCCAGGGGATTTTTGATATCTCGAACGGTTTGACCGTGACGGGGCGACAAATTTATGGCGAGAAATGAGAAACAGGAAGTGCCTAATAACTTTGACATACTTTGTCTGATTTTGACCAAACTTCAGCAGTTTGTTCGACGTCTGATGTCGATCACAGAGATGTGACTATTATGAGTCAAAGTTATAGCGCCACCAACTGGCAGCAGAAAGCGTGACGTTTTTGAAACGCTTTAAACTCAGCCTCTTAATTTTACTCAATTTGCTTCAAACTTCATCACAATAATGTCAAAACACGACCGATAAGAATCTGTGAAGGGCGTTATCCATAACTTTTATCATGTTGCCATGGCAACGTGTCAAACTTTAACTTTAGTTTTTTATGTTTTTGAGCCACTTAAAATGCTTAGAATTTCATGAAACTCAACACACACATCTATATTAATGACAGTTAAACACTGATAAAAGCCCATAAATGGGCGTGGAGCAGGCGCTCCATAGCGCCACCTTTTGACAAAAGTTGGGGGGTTACTTTGTCCTACAGTCACCAAACTCGGTACATATATTGGACTCATCAAGCCGGACAACTTTCTAATTTACACCCATTAGCTATGACCAACAGGAAGTCAGCTATTTTTATTTAAATATGGATTTTTGGAAAAATCAAGCTGTGGAATTTTCCACATGGAACCTTTCCACCGATGGCCACCAAACTCGGTCAGTATGATCTCAAGATATTGGGAATGCAAAATTGCCAGGGGATTTTTGGTATCTCGAACGGTTTGGCCATGGCAGGGCGACAAATTATGGCGAGAAATGAGAAACAGGAAATGTCTAATAATTTTGACACACTTTATCTGATTTTGACCAAACTTTAGCAGTTTGTTTGTCGTATGATACCGATCACAGAGATGTGACTATTATGAGTCAAAGTTATAGCGCCACCAACTGGCAGCAGGAAGTGTGTTGCTTGCAAAACGCTTTTAAATCAACCTCTTAATTTCACTCAATTTGCTTCAAACTTCATCAGAATAATATCAAAACACGGCCGATGAGAATCTGTGAAGGGGTCCTTGATACATCAAATGCTGTTGCCATGGCAACGTGTCAAACTTTAACATTTGTTTCCTGTGTTTTTAAATATAGCTGTGAATAAATTCATATCACTCATAGCAGAATCAGACATCTCACACCAAACTTTGTCAACATGATGCCAAGATACTGAAGATGCTAAATTGTGAACGGCTTTGGGATATCTTGAATGGTGTTGATGTGGTGATTTATGAAAGTAACAGTAAAAAAGATTAAGAGTAATTTTCATATATCTTTAAATTGCATTATTCTAACTCATCAAAACTTTTTTACATATAAAGAACAAGACATTCTTAGGGAATCTGAGTAGTTTCAAAATTTTATCATGCTCAGAGGCCCCAAAAACATTATAAAAGTGTAATATATGTTTGTCGTTTTAAGGCTCTAATACCAGGAATGAACACTAGAGGTCCTCATAAGATAAGGAATCGTTTGCCTCTAATGCTATTTAGCTCATTCTCAGTGTATAAGAATGACAATAATGCATAGAATCAGTTGATATGTACTGTACTGTCAGTGTACTTTTACATAATTATTTTATATAAATGCTTAAAGAGCATTAAAATCTTTTTTTAATCTATAAAGGAAAAATTATATACACACACTCTCACTGATTTGATAAAAAATCTTATAAGTATGACACTTTACTGCTCAGTTCATTTAATTAGAAGAAGAAACAAATACATAAAGTAAGTTAATATGTATTTATTTTTAATATATTTGTTTAGCATTATTTCACAGATGCTGATAGATCATTAAAATATTGTTTTAAAATGGTTGTAGATCATAAAATATGTTGGAAAGTATTTAAAATAGGATCTCTTTTTTTAATATTAGTTCATGCATTAACAAACATGAACTAACAAAGAACAATACATTTTTACTCGATTTTCTTCAAACTTCAGAATAATGTCAAAACACGGCCGATGAGAATCTGTAAAGGTGTCCCTGATGCATCAAATGCTATTGCCATGGCACATTTAAAAAATGTACATTAAAATATTTGTTTCCTGTGTTTTTTAAAGGCAGGTAACATGTTTAGAATTTATTTTTCAATTTGCAGTAATTTTATATCTTTAAAGTGCAGCACCCAAAGTCTTTGAAACTTTTTTCATACAGAGAACTAGTCATTCTGATCAAACACAGTTAATTTCAGATTTATACAAAACTCAATGAATTAAAGAAAATTAAAAAACAAATCTGATCTCACTCTGCTCTGTACTCTGTGTGTGTGTGTGTGTGTGTGTGTGTGTGTGTGTGTGTGTGTGTGGTAAGTGGCTGGGTGTGTGGGGAGGGGGGATGGGTGGTAAGAGAGAGAGTCAGAGAGGAGGAGAGAAGGTTAGGCTTAGGCCAGAGGGTTACTGTGAATGCATGTGCCCAGTGGGCACCGTTTTCCTGATGCTGCTGGGATGGCGACTGCGCAGACGGCGAGGGCCCGTTCATCGCTGCTTGCAGCTTTAATTTTTTTTTTTTTTTTTCAAACTTCCAGGCACTTTTGGGGGCCTTAACATACTCAAAAACTCTTGAAAATTTGCACACACGTCGGAATCTGCGGCCATCAGGACGCCACAGAGGCTGGGACCCGGGCGTGGTTCAGGGCCTCTACAGCGCCCCCTGGAACACAGTTTGAAAACTTGATGTACTGCGCACACATACTTGCACGTACTGATATGAAACTCGGTACACATATAGATCTCACTGAGCCAAACAACTTTTGTACTCTATGTCATAGGCTCCACGCAACAGGAAGTGAGATATTTAGGGCTGTTTAAAAAGCGCATGCTCTGGAATTTAACGTACTCCTCCCAGGGTTTCCATAGGATTGTCACCAAACTCGGTCAGCATGATCTCAAGACATTGGGGATGCTAAATTGCGAGGGGATTTTTGATATCTCGAACGGTTTGGCCGTGGCAAGGCGACAAAATTTTGGCGAGAAATGAGAAACAGGAAGTGTCTAATAACTGTTGCACACATTGCCTGATTCTGATGAAACTTCACCAGTTTGTTCGTTGTATGATGCCGATTCCATAAATGTGACTATTATGAGTAAAAGTTATAGCGCCACCAACTGGCAGCAGGAAACGTGTCATTTTCAAAATGCTTTGAAATCAGCCTCTTAATTTTACTCGATTTTCAAAATCATCAAAATCATGTCAAAACACGGCCGATAAGAATATGTAAAGGGGTCGATGATAAATCAAATGCTGTTGCCATGGCAATGTCTCAAACTTTAAAATTAGATTCCTGTCTTTTCGAGGCAGATAACATGCTTAGAATTTCATGAAACTCAACACACACATCAATATTAATGATAGTTAGACACTGGCAAAAGGTCATAAATGGGCGTGGAGCAGGTACTCTATAGCGCCATCTTTTGACAAAAGATGGGGGGTTAGTTTTTCCTACAGTCACCAAACTCTGTACATATATTGTTCTCATCAATCTGGACAACTTTCTAAATTAAACTCATTAGCTAAGACCAACAGGAAGCCGGCTATTTCAATTTGAATGTGTTTTTTTGGAAAAATCAGGCTGTAAACAAATTCACACTCCTTCTAAGAACAACCAGTTATTCACACCAAACTTTTTTAACATGAAGAGAAGATTCTGAAGATGTTAAATTGCGAGCGGATTTGGGATATCTTGAACGGTGCTGACGAGGTGATTTTTAAAAAAAACATAACCCTAATTTTTTATATCTTTAAAGTGCAGCATCCAAACTCTTTAAAACTTTTTTCACACAGAGATCTAATCATTATGAGCAAGTGCTGGTAATATCATAATTATTCAAGCTTCTATGAATTAAAGAAAATTAACCCTCTGGGGCCGACGGTCACGCCGGTGTGACCAACCTACTTTTTTTAAGATCAGCGCAAAAGACACTAAAAATGCTCTGTCGGTTTAAGTCATACACATTAGAGATATACATCAATGGAAACTGTAAAGCGTGTACTTTTATTTGGGCACACTCAAAAGAACAGCAGAAAGTTGTGTTTTTTTATTTAGAATAAAGAAAACAAACAGGGTGCTTTCTGTTTTCTCTGTCTCCGTGAACTGCTTTTAGAAATGCGTCACTTAAATCATTCAAACACGGTGAATATTTAGCACACAAACATAAAAGTGGTATCTACTGAAAGCTTGAGATTTATGCTTTTAAACGAAGTAAGTTTTATCAAAAACAAATAATCTGTGATAAATTAATCTATATGAAACCAAGGAGATGTCTAGTCTATCCAGTTCCAACTAATTATCTCTAATGTGACCGCGCCCACTATCGCGAAATCTTTTGCCATGCAAATTAGCCATGTGCTACTAGCGTGGCAAGGACCGGAGTATCTGTAGGCGAGGAAACTCCCACATCACCGCAACAAAGCAACATGACTTCAAGTTCATCTTGGTTACAGTTTGTTACTGAATGAAGATATGCTGTGAGGAACAAGACTTATATTTACCACGATCATAAGAAGGACGCGATGAGACGCAAACCCAGCAGGAGGAGACATTTACATGAGTAAGTCTTACTTTCATTTTCCTACTAGCTTTCGCTGTTATTTACTTTGACAAAACATGTACACATTTTACTAGTTAGACTTATTCCAAACTAAAATTCCTGACTTTATCAAATGAAACATTATGAAGTACGTTTGATTGCATTGCATCTCTTACAATGGCAGGATATTTATAATGTTCTAGAAAAACGATGTGATTATGACTGTGAGATGCATTTATGACGATATCTTTATGAATGTAGAATCATACTTTATTTATTTATTTTATTGTATAACAGTGTAAAAGTAATATGAGTGCTTACACTGAATGTGTGTTTACATCACGTTTATTAGTAATATAGTGCTGTCACGGTTCACATATCTGCCGTGTTCTCGTGTCCCGTGATCTGTGGTTTGTCATGTGATTGTCTGCTCGCTCAGCTGAGCTGCCAATCAGTCCGGCGCAGGTGTCTCTCATCATCATCAGCCTACATATACTCACCTCATTCTCTCTTTCCCCATCCAATAGTTCGTCTGGATGTTGTGGTCGTGCTGGTTCTGTCTTCGTGTGTCTTGGTCTTCATGTGGATTATTTCGTGTCTGGATTTTCGTCGTGTTTGCACTGAACTTCAGCAGGATTCAGCACCACGGGACTCACGCCACCGCACCTCCAGCCATCTTGCCCCTGCTCCACCCCAGCCGAGAGATTTCATCACCAGAGCCTTGCTGTATACTCACCTTAATTTCTAATAAACTGTATTTCACTGCATTTGCTTCCTTCCTCATTTCACCGTCACAGAACTATTGGACCAACAATGGAAGCAGCAGGCACTTCACAACCCACCATGGAGCACTATCTACAGGAGTGCATCTCTCGGCTGGAGAAACAGGAAAAAAGCTCGAGTGACTCCGGTCAAGCGATCCGAGTTTTGGTGGGGCAGGTGTCCGAGTTGACCCAGCGCATGCAACAGCTGCAACCTACCGCTGCGCCAGCCACACCACCCACGCCGCCCGCCCCTTTCGCATCACCGGGACCATCTGCGGCTAGCCAACATCTGGAGCCCCGCCTTCCCCCGCCGGAGGCCTATAGTGGTGAGTCAAATTTCTGCCGAGCTTTCCTCACCAAATGCTCCATGCATTTCGCTCTCCAACCGCGCACCTTTTTGAGTGAGGAAAGCAAGGTGGCGTTTGTACTCACCCTATTGACGGGGAGGGCGGCACTTTGGGGCACGGCGGTGTGGGAGAATCAGGATCCTTGCTGTGCCTCGTTCCAGACACTCTCAAGTGAAATGAAGAGGGTGTTCGATCGCGCGGCTTCAGGAAGGGAGGCCGCGCGGACTTTGATGGATCTCCGACAGGGGGAGAGATCCGTCTCCGACTATTCTATAGAATTCCGCACCTTAGCAGCAGAGTGTCAATGGAACGAGGAGGCGCAGTGGGATAGGTTCTTGCATGGGTTGGCTGATCGCGTCCAACGAGAAATCTATGCCCTGGATCTACCCGCCGACCTCAACGGACTCATCGAGCTTGCTTTGCGGGTAGACTCTCGTCTCTCCCGAGCCGAGCGGCGGGGATTACCCGCTCTGCTCCCCCCTGGGGAGGGAAATCCACCTCGAGCCAGCGGCCACGACGCGATCAGCCACAACGACGATCACGAGCCCATGCAGGTGGGTCGAACTCGGCTTTCTCGGGAGGAGAAGGAGAGGCGGAGATCCCAAGGACTGTGTTTGTACTGCGGGGCGCCCGGCCATTTTGCATTCAGCTGCCCGGTAAAAGGGCCAGCCCGGCAGTAAATCTGAGGCTACTGTCGGGTGGGATCTCTGCTAAAAAGACCTCATCCAGCTCGACCTCCACGCTCCTCCCGATTAGGTTAAGATGGCAGAAGCACGATCATCACTGCACTTCTGGACTCTGGGGCTGAAGGTAACTTCATGGACTACAATTTTGCCATTCATAATCATGTTCCCCTTGTTCCCCTCTCCAATTCTGTCACAGTCTTCGCTCTCAACGGTCAAACATTACCCAAGATCACCCACATCACTGAACCCGTCACTCTCACTGTGTCTGGCAATCACAGTGAGAGTGTTTCACTTTACATTCTGGACTCTCCCAACGCACCCATCGTCTTGGGGCACCCTTGGCTCATCAAACACAACCCCCGGATTGATTGGCAGCTCAAGTCGGTGTCTGAGTGGAGCAATAAGTGTCATGAGTCTTGTCTTGTGTCTGCTTGTCCATCTGTTTCTACTTCTATGTTTCAGGAGAAGGCGGTGGATGTGTGTAACGTGCCCGTAGAGTACCTCGACCTGAAGGAAGTGTTCAGTAAGTCTCGGGCTGCCTCTCTCCCTCCTCATCGTCCCTATGACTGTGCGATAGAGTTATTGCCAGGTACGTCTCCGCCCAAGGGCAAGTTATATTCGCTCTCAGTTCCTGAGAGAGAGGCTATGGAGAAATACATTTCTGATTCTCTAGCAGCCGGGTTCATTCGACCCTCCTCTTCTCCAGCGGGGGCGGGGTTCTTTTTTGTGGGGAAGAAAGACGGATCTCTGCGACCTTGTATTGATTACCGGGGGCTGAATAATATCACGGTAAAGAATACTTATCCTTTGCCGTTGATATCTTCAGCCTTCGAGAGGTTGCAGGGAGCGTCAGTCTTCACTAAATTGGACTTAAGAAACGCATATCATTTGGTTCGCATCAGGAGGGGAGATGAATGGAAGACCGCCTTTAATACCCCCAGGGGGCACTTTGAATACTTGGTCATGCCCTTCGGCTTGTCCAACTCCCCAGGGGTCTTTCAAGCACTCGTCAATGACGTGCTACGAGACATGGTCGATCAGTTCATATATGTCTAACTGGACGACATATTGATTTTTTCTTCATCTCTCCAGGAACATTTGCAGCACGTCAGACGAGTGCTTCAGAGGCTGTTAGAGAATGGGCTTTTTGTCAAGGCGGAGAAATGCGTTTTTCATGCACAGTCTGTTCCTTTTCTAGGGTACATCTTGTCGGCTGAGGGAGTTCGTGTGGACCCGGAAAAGGTTAAGGCTGTGGTGGATTGGCCAACTCCAGATTCCCGTAAGGCCCTACAGAGGTTTCTGGGGTTTGCCAATTTTTACCGGCGCTTTGTTCGTAATTACAGCCAACTAGCCTCACCTCTGACCGCCTTAACCTCCCCCAGAACGACGTTCAGGTGGTCGGACGCAGCCGAGGCCGCGTTTACCAAACTCAAGAGCCGCTTTGTTTCGGCTCCCATTCTCGTCACCCCTGATCCTTCACGTCAGTTCGTGGTGGAGGTTGACGCATCAGAGGTGGGGGTAGGTGCGGTGTTGTCACAACGTTCGGCCACAGACGACAAGATGCATCCCTGCGCGTTTTATTCACATCGTCTGTCACCTGCGGAATCAAATTATGATATTGGTAATCGAGAGTTGTTGGCAGTCAAGTTAGCATTGGAAGAATGGCGTCATTGGTTAGAGGGGTCGGGGGTACCTTTCATAGTATGGACCGATCACAAAAACCTCAAATATATTAAGACTTCTAAAAGATTGAACTCTAGGCAGGCTCGGTGGGCCCTTTTTTTCGGACGTTTTGATTTTACTCTTTCGTAACGCCCGGGTTCCAAAAATGTTAAACCCGATTCTTTGTCGCGTATTTTTGACTACTCCGATCGCCCGTCCACTCCCGAGAGTATTTTTCCAGAGACGCTTATCGTTTCAACTCTCACATGGGAGGTCGAAGAGAAGGTTAAAAGAGCCTTAGATGGGGTAACGCCTCCGGCCGCTTGTCCACCGAACCGCTTATTTGTGCCAGAGGGATTACGGTCCGAGGTCATACAATGGGGACATTCTTCTAATATAGCCTGTCATCCAGGGGTTAATCGAACCATACATTTGGTCAAGCAACGATTCTGGTGGCCTCTCATGGCTCGTGACGTTCGCAGTTTTGTTTTGGCTTGTTCAGTCTGTGCCACGGGCAAGACGTCTAACAGACCCCCTGATGGGCTCCTTCAACCGCTGCCGATCCCTTCGAGACCCTGGTCCCACATCGCGCTAGATTTTGTCACCACCCTCCCGCCCTCCCAGGGCAACACGGTAGTTTTGACCGTGGTGGACCGGTTCTCGAAGGCGGTCCATTTTATTCCCTTGCCCAAATTACCCTCAGCCAAGGAGACAGCGGTGGTTGTCGTTGACCACGTCTTTCGGCTACATGGCCTCCCGACAGACGTGGTCTCCGACAGAGGTCCCCAATTTGTGTCCAAATTTTGGAGAGAATTTTGTAAATTATTGGGGGCAACTGTTAGTCTTTCTTCAGGTTTCCACCCTCAGAGCAATGGGCAAACTGAGAGAGCCAACCAAGACTTGGAAAGGGCGCTACGATGCATGGTCACTAAGAATCCTTCCTCCTGGAGCCAACAACTCTCAATGGTGGAGTATGCCCACAATTCATTACCAGTATCATCCACGGGCCTATCACCATTTGAATGTAGTTTAGGGTACCAGCCACCTAATTTTCCCAGTCTGGAATCCGAAGTCGCGGTCCCCTCCGCCCACGCCTTCGTCCAGAGGTGTCATCGCACCTGGACTAAAGCCCGTGAGACTCTACTCCAAGTGGGAGCGCGCACCAAGGCCAAAGCTGATCGCCACCGGTCGAGGCCTCCCGTATATGTCGTCGGTTCCAAAGTGTGGCTTTCTACTAAGAACATTCCACTCCGATCCGTATCTAATAAACTTGCTCCTAAATTCATTGGCCCATTTCCTGTCACCAAGATCATTAGTCCGGTGGCAGTCCACCTTAAACTTCCTCCAGTATACAGGAGGATTCATCCCGTCTTCCATGTCTCTAAAATTAAACCCGTGTTTTTTGCAAGTATTAATCCGCCCACCCCGGTTCCTCCACCGCCGCGACTCGTAGACGGGGAACCAACCTATTCGGTAAATCGTATTCTGGACTCTAGGCGGAGGGGACGCGGATACCAGTACTTGGTGGACTGGGAAGGTTACGGTCCGGAGGAGAGAAGTTGGGTACCTGCCAGAGACATACTGGATCACTCCCTTATTGATGATTACAATCAACAGGTAAGAGGGTCTGGGAACGTCGAGGGACGTTCCTAGGAGGAGGGGTACTGTCACGGTTCACATATCTGCCGTGTTCTCATGTCCCGTGATCTGTGGTTTGTCATGTGATTGTCTGCTCGCTCAGCTGAGCTGCCAATCAGTCCGGCGCAGGTGTCTCTCATCATCATCAGCCTACATATACTCACCTCATTCTCTCTTTCCCCGTCCAATAGTTCGTCTAGATGTTGTGGTCGTGCTGGTTCTGTCTTCGTGTGTCTTGGTCTTCATGTGGATTATTTCGTGTCTGGATTTTCGTCGTGTTTGCACTGAACTTCAGCAGGATTCACCACCACGGGACTCACGCCACCGCACCTCCAGCCATCTTGCCCCTGCTCCACCCCAGCTGAGAGATTTCATCACCAGAGCCTTGCTGTATACTCACCTTAATTTCTAATAAACTGTATTTCACTGCATTTGCTTCCTTCCTCATTTCACCGTCACAAGTGCTAAACGATAATTATTAGTTTCTTAGATATTACATGTCCTTTTTTTTACATTAGTACAAATTCTAGAGTATAGACTGTATTCTGACAGATGATCCTGATATGATTTTTGGTTTGTTTTGTTTTTGTAGTGATCTCAAACCTGCTCAAAAGATGAATCCTGCCCTCTTTCCCTTGAGTCCCTTCAAACTGTTTTCCTCTGAGATCACTAGAAACTTGAGATGTTCAACTACACTGATATTCTAGTGTAAAACAAGTTTTGACTTTTTTTCTATTTTTTTAAGGGCACACAAAATAGCAGGTAAGATTTGTTTCATTTGTTGAACAGAATTCAGAAGAAGTTTTCAGAAATGCCACAAAGTCTGTGCACATCTGTGTGGTAAGATGAGGGAGCTCAATAATGTGTCTTGGACCTTCATTATGTATGTTTTGTTTATACAGTGATATTAAATAAAATAAAAATAATCTAAAACTCCATTCTCTGAATCTTCTCACATTGTTTCCTTACTTGCTATAGTAAAGTCAGTCATTGATGGGGCCATTAGGGAGGGCTCTTTTGTCTCTCAGGTGTGAATTGCTAAATATTCATGGGCCATTGCCACACCTATGAATAATCCCTTTCGATCACAAAACATGTTTTATAAAATTTAAATCAATATATTGTTTTCTCTGAACGAGTGAACGAGATGATTTTCACATCATTTGGTTGAAAAAATTCTAGCCTACGACATCCAATTAACTAAAGTCTTGTAAAGAAATGTCCTGTATGTGCTTCATGGCCTTATTTCAGTGACTTCAAAACTTTAGATTTTCAATAACCACGCATAAACATAGTTTTCTCAAAAACACAAACATGCACATTAATGTTGCTTGCATATTATTGTAGCCCAATATGTGCTGATTACAATGTAATCTGACTTTAACCATTCATATGTTTTTAAGATACTGAAAAAAGCACAAATGTCAGGGCATGTCAAAACTTCTTCAGGGCCCCAAAACACCTCAGGCCCCAGAGGGTTAAAAAAAGAAATCAGTAAACTGCTGTCACTGGGCTGACAGTCTGTGTTCAGTCACTAGAAGAGTGACTGATGGGGGGAGGGGTGAAAGGGAAAGAGACCAGTGGAACATGCTGTTTTGTTTAAGACCATCTTTGAGGAAGATGCACATTGCACATTGCTGTGTAGTGTAATCTACATAAATATGTCTGAACTTTGAGAGTCTGATCTTTGAGAAAATATAAAGGGTCACAAACTCTTTAATTCTTTGTATATTGCAGTTGTTGTTTTTTTATTTATTTTTTACTGAACTGTACCATGAACTTGTCCTATTCAGTCACATAGCAAAAGATTAAGAAAAATACAACTTTTTAGCATGAGCAATTTAGCTTCATTGATAGACATTTATTTTCATAATTTAAATTTTAGATTCAATAAAAAAACCACTAACAATTTCAAGACAAACTTTGACAACAAAAAAAACTTTGCTGTTATCTGTTCAAAACATCTGAAAATTATACCATTTTAAGATGAGTTATATATTATATATATATATATATATATATATATATATATATATATATATATATATATATATATATATATCTCGCCCCATTACAATACTGAACTTGATTTTTAAAGATATTTTGAAAGAAAGAAGCGTTTATAGAGCACTTTGTGTATTGCTGTACACCCACATGAACTGTGTTCATGTTCATGTTAATTCACAGTACATAAACTAATGTTAAAATATACTATTTTACCATTAAACAATATATGAATACTTTTTTTTAGCTTAATATTAATTAACATTAATAAATACTATTTAATTATTGTTCATGTTAAGTAATATAGTTAATGTTAACAAATGAAACTGGTTGGCAATTTTATATATTGTGTGTATGTGTCTGTGTGTTGATTTTAAAGTTGAACCCTTTCAATTAAGTAAACTTTAAATCCAAACTTGCTGAGGGTTACTGTGAATGCATGTGCCAACTGGGCACCGTTTTCCAAATTGATTCTTTCTTAGTTATGTAGCGCTTAAAAGTGATGTCTTATAACAGGAGTCACCTGCAAAGCAATATCCACACACAAATTGTACAGATAGGTAACGATGACATTTAAGCAGAAGTGGTTGACGTAAAGCAAGCAATAATAACATTTTGTCATCATCATGAATTACATGTTCTTATCATCATCATCAGAATATAGGGAAAATGTTCCCTATATTGTGAATGGCTTTGGGATATCTTGAACGGTGTTGATGTGGTGATTTATGAAAGTAACAATAAAAAAGATGAAGAGTTATTTTCATATATCTTTAAATTGCATTATTCTAACTCATCAAAACTTTTTACATATAAAGAACAAGAAATTCTTAGGAAATACGTGTAGTTTCAAAATGTTATCATGCTAAGAGGCCCCAAAAACATTAAAAGTGTCATTTAAATTTGTCAGATTAAAGCTCTAATACCAGGGATGAACACTAGAGGTCCTCATAAGATAAGGAATCGTTTGACCTCTAATGCTATTTAGCTCATTGTCAGTGTATAAGAATGACAATAATCCATAGAATCAGTTGATATATACTGTACTGTCAGTGTACTTTTACATAATTATTTTGTATAGGTGCTTAAAGAGCATTAAAATCTTTTTTTTTATCTTTTAAGGAAAAATTATATGATTTAAATACATATATACACTCTCACTGGTAGAACAAAAAATCTTATAAGTATGACACTATACTGCTCAGTTCACTTAATTAGAATGAGAAACAAATACAAAAAGGCCAAAAAAAATCAACTAAGTTAATATGTATTTATTTTTAATATATTTGTTTATAATTATTTCACAGATGCTTATAGATTATTAAAATAATATTTAAAAATGCTTGTAGACCATAAAACATGGTAACTATTTAAAATAGGGTCTCTTTTGTTAACAATGGTTAATGAACTAACAAACATGAACAAACAACGAGCAATATATTTGAACTCGATTTTCTTCAAACTTCATCAGAATAATGTAAAAGCCCTGATGCATCAAATGCTGTTGCCATGGCAAATAAATAAAAATAAAAAATACATTCAAATATTTGTTTCCTGTGATATTTAAGGAAGATAGCGTGCTTAGAATTTCATTTTCCATTTTCAATTTTCAATGATTTGTTATATATTTAAAGTGCAGCATCCTAACTCTTTGAAACTTTTTTCATACAAATAACT
This sequence comes from Garra rufa, assembly GCF_049309525.1. NCBI lineage: Eukaryota > Metazoa > Chordata > Actinopteri > Cypriniformes > Cyprinidae > Garra > Garra rufa. Next base: position 42,587,744 of record NC_133380.1, on the reverse strand, counting down.
ATTCATTCTGATCAAACAAAGTTCATTTCATAATTATACAAAACTCCACGAATGAAAGAAAATAAAAAATATATATCTGATCTCACTCTGCTCTGCACTCAATGTGTGTGTTTGTGTGGTAAGTGGTTGAGTGTAAGGAGGGGGATGGGTGGTAAGAGAAAGAGTCAGAGAGGAGGAGAGACACTTAGGGTTAGTCCAAAGGGTTACTGTGAATGCATGAGCCAACTGGGCACCGTCTTCCTGATGCTATTGGGATGGCGACTGCACAGACGGCGAGGGCCCGGTCATCGCTGCTTGCAGCTTTAATTTTTTTTTTTTTCAACCGTTGGGGCACTTTTGGGGGCCTTAACATACTCAAAAACTCTTGAAAATTTGCACACACGTTGGAATCTGCCCTCGTCTGGACGCCACAGAGGCTGGGACCCGGGCGTGGTTCAGGGCCTCTACAGCGCCCCCTGGAACACAGTTTGAAAACTTGATGTACTGCGCACACATACTTGCACATATTGATATGAAACTCGGTACACATATTGACCTCATCGAGCTGTTTAAAAAAAGCTGTTTAAAAAAAGGGCTGTTTAAAAAGCACATGCTCTGGAATTTAACGTACTCCTCCCAGGATTTCCATAGGATTGTCACCAAACTCGGCCAGCATGATCTCAAGACATTGGGGACGCTAAATTGCGAGGGGATTTTTGATATCTCGAACGGTTTGGCCGTGGCAAGGCGACAAAGTTATGGTGAGAAATGAGAAACAGGAAGTGTCTAATAACTGTTGTACACATTGCCTGATTCTGATGAAACTTCACCAGTTTGTTCCTTGTATGATGCCGATTTCATAAATGTGACTATTATGAGTCAAAGTTATAGCGCCACCAACAGGCAGCAGGAAGCGTGTCATTTTCAAAATCCTTTGAAATCAGCCTCTTAATTGTACTTGATTTTCTTTAAACTTCATCAAAATCATGTCAAAACACGGCCGATAAGAATATGTAAAGGGGTCGATGATAAATCAAATGCTGTTACCATGGCAACGTGTCAAACTTTAAAATTAGATTCCTGTCTTTTCGAGGCAGATAACATGCTTAGAATTTCATGAAACTCAACACACACATCAATATTAATGATAGTTAGACACTGGCAAAAGGTCATAAATGGGCGTGGAGCAGGCCCTCTATAGCGCCATCTTTTGACAAAAGTTGGGGGGTTAGTTTTTCCTACAGTCACCAAACTCTGTACATATATTGTTCTCATCAATCTGGACAACTTTCTAAATTAAACTCATTAGCTAAGACCAACAGGAAGCCGGCTATTTTCATTTGAATGTGGATTTTTGGAAAAAACAAGCTGTAAACAAATTCACACTCCTTCTAAGGATTATTATTCACACCAAACTTTTTTAACATGAAGAGAAGATTCTGAAGATGTTAAATTGCGAGCGGATTTTGGATATCTTGAACGGTGTTGACGTGGTGATTTTTTAAAGATGTAGTAAAAAACATAACCCTAATTTTTTTATATCTTTAAAGTGCAGCATCCAAACTCTTTACAACTTTTTTCACACAGAGATCTAATCATTATGAGCAAGTGCTGTTAATATAAATTTTATACAAGCTTCAATGAATTAAAGAAAAAAAAAAAAAAAACAGAAACCTGCTGTCACTCTGGGTGAATGTCTCTACAGTATGTGTGTGCGTTCAGTCAGGCTGAGAGAAGCTCATTATTGCAGGGGGGAGGGGTGAGAGGCAGAGAAGGTGACAGAGTAGAGAGCCATGCTACAGACCATCTTTGAGGAAAAAAATGCACATATGTATTGTAATTACATAAATATGTCTGATCTTTGAGAGTCTGATATTTTGAGAAAATATAAAGGGTCACTAAGTCTTTCATTGTTTGTATTTTGCAGTTGTTGTTTTTAATTTATTTTTTACTGATCTGTACCATGAACTTGTCCTATTCAGTCACATAGCAAAAGATTAAGAAAAATACAACTTTTAAGCATGAGTGATTTATCTTCATTGTAGACAAAATTTTTATAGTGTTATTTATTGAATATAAAATTATAATAATTAAAAATTTCAAGACAAACTTTGACAACAAAACAAACTTTTCTGTTATCTGTTCAAAACATCTGAAAACCATCATTTTAAGATCAGTTATATATATATCGCCCCATTAAAATACTCAACTTGATTTTTAAAGATATTTTGAAAGAATTAAGCGTTTATAGAGCACTTTATTGTGTATTGCTGTACACCCACATGAACTGTGTTCATGTTCACGTTAATTCACAGTACATAAACTAATGTTAAAATATACTATTTTACCATTAAACAATATATGAATATTTTTTTTAGCTTAATATTAATTAACAATAATAAATACTATTTAATTATTGTTCATGTTAACTAATATAGTTAATGTTAACAAATGAAACTGGTTGGCAATTTTATATATTGTGTGTATGTGTCTGTGTGTTGATTTTAAAGTTTAACCCTTTCAATTCAGTAAACTTTAAATCCAAACTGGCTGAGGGTTACTGTGAATGCATGTGCCAACTGGGCACCGTTTTCCTAATTGATTCTTTCGTAGTTATGTAGCGCTTAAAAGTGATGTCTTATAACAGGAGTCACCTGCAAAGCAATATCCACACACAAATTGAACAGATAGGTAACGATGACATTTAAGCAGAAGTGGTGGACGTAAAGCAAGCAATAATAACATTTTGTTATCATCATGAATTACATGTTCTTATCATCATCATCAGAATATAGGGAAAATGTTCCCTATATTGTGAACGGCTTTGGGATATCTTGAACGGTGTTGATGTGGTGATTTATGAAAGTAACAATAAAAAAGATGAAGAGTTATTTCCATATATCTTTGAATTGCATTATTCTAACTCATCAACACTTTTTACATATAAAGAACTAGAAATTCTTAGGAAATACATAGTTTCAAAATGTTATCATGCTCAGAGGTCCCAAAAACATTAAAAGTGTCATATAAATTTGTCAGATTAAAGCTCTAATACCAGGGATGAACACTAGAGGTACTCATAAGATAAGGAATCGTTTGACCTCTAATGCTATTTAGCTCATTGTCAATGTATAAGAATGACAATAATCCATAGAATCAGTTGATATGTACTGTACTGTCAGTGTACATTTACATAATTATTTTGTATAGGTGCTTAAAGAGCATTAAAATCTTTTTTTTTTAATCTTTTAAGGAAAAATTATATGATTTAAATACATATATACACACTCACTGATAGAACAAAAAATCTTATAAGTATGACACTATACTGCTCAGTTCACTTATTTAGAATGAGAAACAAATACAAAAAGGCCAAAAAAATCAACTAAGTTAATATGTATTTATTTTAAAATATATTTGTTTATAATTATTTCACAGATGCTTATAGATTATTAAAATAATATTTAAAAATGCTTGTAGACCTTAAAACATGGTAACTATTTAAAATAGGGTCTCTTTTGTTAACAATGGTTAATGAACTAACAAACACGAATGAACAACGAACAATATATTTGTACTCGATTTTCTTCAAACTTCATCAGAATAATGTAAAAACACGGCCGATGAGAGTCTGTAAAGGCGTCCCTGATGCATCAAATGCTGTTGCCATGGCAAATAAAATAAAAAAATACATTCAAATATTTGTTTCTGTGTTTTTGAGGCAGATAGCATGCTTAGAATTTCATTTTCCATTTTCAATTTTCAATGATTTATTATATATTTAAAGTGCAGCATCCTAACTCTTTGAAACTTTTTTCATACAAATAACTATTCATTCTGATCAAACACAGTTCATTTCATAATTATACAAAACTCCACGAATGAAAGAAAATAAAAAAACATATCTGATCTCACTCTGCTCTGCACTCTATGTGTGTGTTTGTGTGGTAAGTGGCTGAGTGTAAGGAGGGGGGATGGGTGGTAAGAGAAAGAGTCAGAGAGGAGGAGAGACAGTTAGGGTTAGTCCAAAGGGTTACTGTGAATGCATGTGCCAACTGGGCACCGTTTTCCTGATGCTATCGGGATGGCGACTGCACAGACGGCGAGGGCCCGGTCATCGCTGCTTGCAGCTTTAATTATTATTATTCTTATCCGGAATGAATCGCATTTTTGAGGGCCTAAACATACCCGAAAACTCACGAAACTTTGCACACACATCAGACCTGGCGAAAATGGACGTCTGATATGGGTTGCAGAAGTGGGTGTGGCAAAATACTCAATAGCGCCACCTTTACACGTTCCACGGTGTGCGCATTCAGCTGTGATTATCGTACATGCACAAAAATCGGTACACACATGTAACACACCAATACCTACAAAAAAGCCTCTTGAGATAAAATCCGAAACCCAACAGGAAGTCGGTTATTATTAATTTTCTCAGCAAAATTTGTGCCATTTTTGCCATTTTCAGGTGTCATACTTGAACAAACTCCACCTAGAGAATTATTCCGATCAACAGCAAATTTGGTGAGTCTAATCTAAAGCCCTTCGCGACGTTAAATTGTGAAGATCTAGAGTTTTCATCGGAGGGCGTGTCCGTGACGGCCTCGCAAATTTCGATGTTTCGCCATGAAAAAGGAAGTTGCTATAACTTAGGCATAAAATGTCCGATCTGTCCCAAACTTCACATGTGTGATAACACTCCTGACCTGAAGACATCTACATACCCATATTCAGTTATAGTCATAGCGCCACCTGCAGGCAACAGGAAGTGTCATGCTGCACTCTACAACAAACTCTGAACAACTTTTGTACTCTATGTCATAGGCTCCACGCAACAGGAAGTGAGATATTTAGGGCTGTTTAAAAAGCGCATGCTCTGGAATTTAACGTACTCCTCCCAGGATTTCTATAGGATTGTCACTAAACTTGGTCAGCATGATCTCAAGACATTGAGGACGCTAAATTGCGAGGAGATTTTTGATATCTCGAACGGTTTGGCCGTGGCAAGGCGACAAAGTTTTGGCGAGAAATGAGAAACAGGAAGTGTCTAATAACTGTTGCACACATTGCCTGATTCTGATGAAACTTCACCAGTTTGTTCGTTGTATGATGCCGATTCCATAAATGTGACTATTATGAGTCAAAGTTATAGCGCCACCAACTGGCAGCAGGAAACGTGTCATTTTCAAAATGCTTTGAAATCAGCTTCTTAATTTTACTCGATTTTCTTTAAACTTCATCAAAATCATGTCAAAACACGGCCGATAAAGAATATGTAAAGGGGTCGATGATAAATCAAATGCTGTTGCCATGGCAACGTCTCAAACTTTAAAATTAGATTCCTGTCTTTTCAAGGCAGATAACATGCTTAGAATTTCATGAAACTCAACACACACATCAATATTAATGATAGTTAGACACTGGCAAAAGGTCATAAATGGGCATGGAGCAGGCACTCTATAGCGCCATCTTTTGACAAAAGTTGGGGGGTTAGTTTTTCCTAGAGTCACCAAACTCTGTACTTATATTGTTCTCATCAATCTGGACAACTTTCTAAATCAAACTCATTAGCTAAGACCAACAGAAAGCCGGCTATTTTGATTTGAATGTGGATTTTTTTGAAAAATCAGGTTGAAAACAAATTCACACTCCTCCTAAGAACAACCAGCTGTTCACACCAAACTTTTTTAACATGAAGAGAAGATTCAGAAGATGTTAAATTGCGAGCGGATTTTGGATATCTCGAACGGTGTTGATGTGGTGATTTTTTAAAGATGTAGTAAAACATCTTAAAAACATAACCCTAATTTTTTATATCTTTAAAGTGCAGCATCCAAACTCTTTAAAACTTTTTTCACACAGAGATCTAATTATTGTGAGCAAGGGCTGGAAATATACATTTTATACAAGCTTCAATGAATTAAAGAAAATTAAAAAAATAACTCAGAAACCTGCTGTCACTCTGGGTGAATGTCTCTACTGTATGTGTGTGCGTTCAGTCAGGCACAGAGAAGCTCATTATTGCAGGGGGGAGGGGTGAGAGGCAGAGAGGGTGACAGAGTAGAGAGCCATCCTACAGACCATCTTTGAACAAAAAATGCACATACTGTATGTAGTGTAATTACATAAATATGTCTGATCTTTGAGAGTCTGATATTTTGAGAAAATATAAAGGGTCACTAAGTCTTTCATTGTTTGTATTTTGCAGTTGTTGTTTTTTATTTATTTTTTACTTAACTGTACCATGAACTTGTCCTATTCAGTCACATAGGAAAAGATTTTAAAAAATACAACTTTTTAGCATGATCAATTTATCTTCATTGATAGACAATATTTACATAGTGTTATTTATTGAATATAAAATTATAATAATTAAAAATTTCAAGACAAACTTTGACAACAAAACAAACATTGCTGTTATCTCTTCAAAACATCTGAAAACCATCATTTTAAGATCAGTTATATATATATCGCCCCATTAAAATACTCAACTTGATTTTTAAAGATATTTTGAAGGAATGGAGCATTTATAGAGCACTTTATTGTGTATTGCTGTACACCCACATGAACTGTGTTCATGTTTATGTTAATTCACAGTACATAAACTATATATGAATACTTTTTTTTAGCTTAATATTAATTAACATTAATAAATGCTATTTATTTATTGGTCATGTTAACTAATATAGTTAATGTTAACAAATGAAACTGGATGGCAACATTTTATATTTAGTGTGTATGTGTCTGTGTGTTGATTTTAAAGTCTAACCCTTTCAATTCTGTAAACTTAAAATCCAAACTAGCAGATGGTTACTGTGAATGCATGTGCCAACTGGGCACCGTCTTCCTGATTGATTCTTAGTGATGTAGCGCTTAAGAGTGATGTCTTATAACAGGAGTCACCAGCAAAGCAATATCCACACAAAAATTGTACAGATAGGTAACAATGACATTTAAGCAGAAGTGGTGGACGTAAAGGAAGCAATAATAACATTTTGTTATCATCATGAATCATGTTTTTATCATCATCATCAGAAAATAGGGAAAATGTAGCATACTGGTTCACAGTTGGCATTATCTGAAGTCCTTGCATTGATTGCATTTAATTAAATCAACATTATATTTGGTCAGTCTGATCTTGAGGCCTTAGTGATGTTAAATTGTGAAGATCTTGAGTTTTCATTAAAGGGCATGTCCGTGTTGGCCTGACAAAGTTTGATGTTTCTGCATAGACATAGAAGTTGTTATAACTTAGCCTGAAAATGTCTGATCTGCCACAAAATTCACAGGTTTGGTAAGAGTCCTGGCCTGAAGACACCTAAAGACCAATATTCAGATATTATCATAGCGCCACCTGTTCGCAGCAGGATATCTCATATATTTCACTAACTCAAACATACCAAGGTCAATCTGCACCAAACTTCATATGTTTGATAATAGTGCTGGCCTGAACACATCTACATGCCAATAATCAGTTATAGGCATAGCGCCACCATCTGGCAGCGGCAAGTTTGGCACATTTAAATGACTTATGACATATTTTTTCTATATTTACTGTATTAAAAGCATACTGCCCACCGTTTGTTGTTTTCCTGAAGCCACCGGTCGGCGGTGAGCCCAGGTGCGAGGGCCCGTTCATCGCTGCTCGCAGCTTTAATTAGGGCCCGAGCCCAAAAGGGCGAAGGCCCTATTGTTCTTCTAAGGATTCTTATTTGTCAGGGCCCGAGCCCAAAAGGGCGAAGGCCCTATTGTTCTTCTAAGGATTATTAGGGCCCGAGCCCAAAAGGGTGAAGGCCCTATTGTTCTTCTAAGGATTTTTTTTTTTTTTTTCAACCGTTGGGGCACTTTTGGAGGCCTTAACATACTCAAAAACTCTTGAAAATTTGCACACACGTTGGAATCTGCCGTCGTCCGGACGCCACAGAGGCTGGGACCCGGGCGTGGTTCAGGGCCTCTACAGCGCCCCCTGGAACACAGTTTGAAAACTTGATGTACTGCGCACACATACTTGCACATATTGATATGAAACTCGGTACACATATAGAACTCATCGAGCCAAACAACTTTTGTACTCTATGTCATAGGCTCCACGCAACAGGAAGTGAGATATTTAGGGCTGTTTAAAAAGCGCATGCTCTGGAATTTAACGTACTCCTCCCAGGATTTCTATAGGATTGTCACCAAACTCGGCCAGCATGATCTCAAGACATTGGGGACGCTAAATTGCGAGGGAATTTTTGATATCTCGAACGGTTTGGCCGTGGCAAGGCGACAAAGTTTTGGCGAGAAATGAGAAACAGAAAGTGTCTAATAACTGTTGCACACATTGCCTGATTCTGATTAAACTTCACCAGTTTGTTCGTTGTATGATGCCGATTCCATAAATGTGACTATTATGAGTAAAAGTTATAGCGCCACCAACTGGCAGCAGGAAACGTGTAATTTTCAAAATGCTTTGAAATCAGCCTCTTAATTTTACAAAATCATGTCAAAACACGGCCGATAAGAATATGTAAAGGGGTCGATGATAAATCAAATGCTGTTGCCATGGCAACGTCTCAAACTTTAAAATTAGATTCCTGTCTTTTCGAGGCAGATAACATGCTTAGAATTTCATGAAACTCAACACACACATCAATATTAATGATAGTTAGACACTGGCAAAAGGTCATAAATGGGCGTGGAGCAGGCACTCTATAGCGCCATCTTTTGACAAAAGTTGGGGGGTTAGTTTTTCCTACAGTCACCAAACTCTGTACATATATTGTTCTCATCAATCTGGACAACTTTCTAAATCAAACTCATTAGCTAAGACCAACAGGAAGCCGGCTATTTTGATTTGAATGTGGATTTTTTTGAAAAATCAGGCTGTAAACAAATTCACACTCCTTCTAAGAACAAAAAGCTTTTCACACCAAACTTTTTTAACATGAAGAGAAGATTCTGAAGATGTTAAATTGCGAGCGGATTTGGGATATCTTGAACGGTGTTGACGTGGTGATTTTTTAAAGATGTAGTAAAAAACATAACCCTAATTTTTTATATCTTTAAAGTGCAGCATCCAAACTCTTTAAAACTTTTTTCACACAAAGATCTAATCATTATGAGCAAGTGCTGGTAATATCATAATTAATCACGCTTCTATGAATTAAAGAAAATTAAAATAAGAACTCAGTAACCTGCTGTCACTGGGCTGACTGTCTGTGTTGACACTAAGAGTGACTGAAGGGGGGAGGGGTGAAAGGGAGAGAGACCAGTGGAACATGCTGTTTTGCTTAAGACCATCTTTGAGGAAGATGCTCATTGCACATTGCTGTAGTTTAATCTAGATAAATATGTCTGAACTTTGAGAGTCTGATCTTTAAGAAAATATAAAGGGTCACAAACTCTTTCATTCTTTGTATATTGCAGTTGTTTATTTATTTTTTACTGAACTATACCATGAACTTGTCCTATTCAGTCACATAGCAAAAGATTAAGAAAAATACAACTTTTTAGCATGAGCGATTTATCTTCATTGATAGACATTTATTTTCATAATTTAAATTTTAGATTGAATAAAAAAAACACTAACAATTTCAAGACAAACTTTGACAACAAAACAAACTTTGCTGTTATCTGTTCAAAACATCTGAAAATTGTACCATTTTAAGATGAGTTATATTTATATATCGCCCCATTACAATACCCAACTTGATTTTTAAAGATATTTTGAAAGAATGAAGGGTTTATTGAGCACTTTATTGTGTATTGCTGTACACCCACATGAACTGTGTTCATGTTCATGTTAATTCACAGTACATACACTATGTTACAGTTTTTCTCAATTGCTTAAACACATTTCTTGAAATTATGCCTCTTATTTGCGAAACTCTAAACACAAATCCACAACTCCTAACTCATTTCCCCAAACTTCCTATATTGAGGTCAAAATGAAGCTCTCCACTCAAAACAATTCAATCTTGCTGAAAAACCAAACTTTGCTTTCAGACATGACACACAAATCCTCAAAAACAAACACACTACAACACAGTTTTACACACTGATGAGATAAATTCAAAACAATACTACAAAAACAATACAAATAAAGAACTTTTCACATGATGAACACAACAAATCTATTCCTTTGCAAGTGTTTTATTCCTTAATTTAATGTACTGTAGAGTACAGTACAAAACAGCAAAACACAACTAAATAAATTTAGTTATTCTGCCCAGCATCCTGTCTTTGGTCTGGGACAGGCCAAAGAACCTCTTCAGCATCACAGGCTAAATTAGCCCTGGCCAGGCAGCAGGGGTCAAATCCTCTTGCATGCCTGATCCAACCCTGGCACTCATCAACTAAAATATATGAGACTGCTTGTCTTCTTGCCCTTGCTCTTCCTCTGTCTCTTCCATGTTGTTGTCGTCATCGCCCTCCTTCTCCTCCTCCTCTTCCTCTTTCACCTCCTACTCTTCCTCTTCAAAATTACACATTACTGTATGTGGGATATTGATTGAAAAAGACTGGATAGGATTCACAGTTACACTTGTACTAGTGGTCTGACAAAAACTAAAAAAATAAAATAAAAGCACACAACGTCATTGTGAAACAGAAAAAAAAGAAATATGGGCACAAAGGTGAAAATAAAAATAAGAAAGTCCACTGTCAGAATTTGTAACTCCTGTGTTGTCCTCTGTCTATATATGCTTTCCAATGGAAGGTTCATGAGATGTACCTTTGATCTATTTCAGAGAACTGCTTTATCATTGGTTGATCTATATTATCTTCATTAGTGAAAGTCAAGATTCACTTGAATAATTCATGGCAAATTTACAAAAAGTCTAATAGAAATGTGTAGAATATATGATTGACAGTTTAGGACAACTAGATCAAAAATTTTGCATTTAGGTAATGATTTATACGATGAGCTAATGACTTGATGTTTTGAGGGGTAAGACTATTGCACAGAGAACTACAGTATATAATACATTTTGAGCAACATGACAATAGCAACTGATAATGTAGGAAACTGCAGACAAATGTATATTTCATTTCTGATCTGAGAAATGCACCAAAGTGACTGAGAAAAACTTTTATCCTTTTATCTCCATCGAAGGTTCTGATTGGTGTGTGCTAAATTTTGACTCCTAGTGTTTCCAGTTGGGTAATTGTCTGCTAATTGAGCTCAAACTTCGCAGACTTGAGTGAACAATATTGAATGCTTGTGCTTTCTAAATGACCTCATGGTGTAAGCACTGAGAAATGTAGGGATTTGTGTATAGAGTTTTGAAGTAACAGTTCACCAAATATAACTCATGTGTCAAAGCAGGGAATAGTGTTTATAGTTTAGGGAAATGGGTGTGCTTTTTCAAAAATGGCGTTATAGTTTTGAAATTTTAGTTCAAAAGACTGGTTATAGTGTTTTAGCAATTGAGAAAAACTGTAAAAGATACTAATTTACCTTTAAACAATATATGAGTACTTTTTTAGGTTAATATTAATTAACATTAATAAAAAGCTATTTAATTATTGTTCATGTTAACTAATATAGTTAATGTTAACAAAAGAAACTGGATGGTAAAATTGTATATTTAGTGTGTATGTGTCTGTGTGTTGATTTTAAAATTTTACCCTTTCAATTCAAACTTTAAATCCAAACTGGCTGAGGGTTAATGTGAATGCATGTGCCAACTGGGCACCGTTTTCCTAATTGATTCTTAGTTATGTAGCGCTTAAAAGTGATGTCTTATAACAGGTGTCACCTGCAAAGCAATATCCACACACAAATTGAACAGATAGGTAACGATGACATTTAAGCAGAAGTGGTGGACGTAAAGCAAGCAATAATAACATTTTGTTATCATCATGAATTACTTGTTCTTATCGTCATCCTCAGAATATTGGGAAAATGTTCCCTATATTGTGAACGGCTTTGGGATATTTTGAACGGTCTTGATGTGGTGATTTATGAAAGTAGCAATAAAAAAGATGAAGAGTTATTTTCATATATCTTTGAATTGCATTATTCTAACTCATCAAAACTTTTTACATATAAAGAACAAGAAATTCTTAGGAAATACGTGTAGTTTCAAAATGTTATCATGCTCAGAGGCCCAAAAAACATTAAAAGTGTCATATAAATTTGTCAGATTAAAGCTCTAGTACCAGGGATGAACACTAGAGGTCCTCATAAGATAAGGAATCGTTTGAACTATAATGCTATTTAGCTCATTCTCAGTGTATAAGAATGAAAATAATCCATAGAATCAGAGACTGTACTGTCAGTGTACTTTTACATAATTATTTTGTATAGGTGCTTAAAGAGCATTAAAATCTTTTTTTAATCTTTTAAGGAAAAATTATATGATTTATATACATATATACAATCTCACTGATAGAATAAAAAATCTTATAAGTATGACACTATACTGCTTAGTTCACTTAATTAGAATGAGAAACAAATACATCAACTAAGTTAATATGTATTTATTTTTAATATATTTGTTTATAATTATTTCACAGATGCTTATAGATCATTAAAATAATATTTAAAAATGGATATAACGGCAACCAGTAGCCGCTAAGAGGCTGAGTAGAGGGATTAAAGATGACGCGTTTCCACTGATCCAGGTGATAATTTATTGTAACATTAAAAGAACAGCAACATGATGGTGATGACGGTAAAGTACGCAAAAGAAAGTTGAATGAAATAAATCAAATGAAAATGAAAACGAAAACGGTCAACAGAAGGTGAGCGTCCCAGCTACTCACCCTCCTTCCTCCATGCCAACCACATGCAAACTAACAGGTGATATACACCTAAAACAAGTGACGTAACAAACCAAAAATAAATTTCAAAATAAAAGACATCAACCCAAACCTGGCACCTACACTCCAGCCCCTGATTATTACACCCAAAACTGTAATAATCATAATACAACACAATCATGCAAGTTACACATCATTGAATACGTACCCGCATATATAGAAATCGCTAAATTTTATTTCACAAATAAACAATGTATACACGTGTGTGTGTGTGTGTGTGTGTGTGTGTGTGTGTGTGTGTCCAATTCTTCAATGTAAACAATGTCCATAATCAACTGAAGTAAACAGATCAATTAAAACGGTCTTTAGTCAAAGTCTTCAGTAAGTCATTTGAGAGCTCTCACAAGTCAGTCAGTCAATTAATCAGTCGGTCATAGAGTAGCCTAGGTTCAAATCCTCCGTTTCAAGAAGAAGGCAAACTTTGGTAATGGGTCTGATCAAACAGGAACTCTTGGTCTTGATTCTTGCTTGACGTATCAATCCTTTTTTATCCTTTGTTATCCAAATAATCTTGCCCATTATCCATGAACTCCTTGGAGCAGTATCATCCACTACAAGCACAATATCTCCCACTTGGAAATTGCGTTTCTTCACCAGCCACTTCTGGCGTTCTTGTAGTTGAAGTAGATACTCCCCGATCCATCTCTTCCAAAATAGATCCGCCATATATTGGACCTGTCGCCAACGTCGTCGTGAATACAGATCGTCCTTGTCGAGGAGAAGATGGTTTGGAGTAAGGGCTTCCAAATCATTAACATCCAGAGACGCTCTGGATATTGGACGATTGTTGAGGATTGATTCGATTTCACAAAGTAGTGTGTAAAGACCTTCCTCGTCTAAACGTTGCCCTCTAAGTGTAGAATTTAGAATCTTCCTTACTGATCTTATAAGCCGTTCCCAAATTCCTCCAAAGTGCGAACCAGCCGGGGGATTAAAGTTCCACTTAATTCCTTTTTGAAGCAGAAATGAATTGATATGATTATGATTCCAGTTTTTTATAGCCTCCTGCAGTTCACGTTGGGCACCAACAAAGTTTGTCCCGTTGTCCGAATGGATCTCAACAACTTGTCCTCGACGTGCAATAAATCGTCTTAATGCATGGATGAAAGAATCTGTATCAAGAGAATTCGCTATCTCAAGGTGAACAGCTCTTATAGTTAAACATGCTAATATCACTCCATAACGTTTTACAACACTCCTTCCCCTTTTAACTTCAAAGGGACCGAAGCAGTCCACTCCAACATGCGTGAATGGTGGTTTGTCAGGTGTGACTCTATCTTGTGGCAAATCTGCCATTTGCTGATGACCCGGGATTCCATGAAGACGTCTGCAGACCACACACTTGGACAAAATTCTTCTTATAGCCGAGCTAGCACCAGGGATCCAATATCTCTGCCGTAAATTAGCCAGCATGTAATTTCGTCCACAATGTCCAATGTCATGATGAATCTGTCGCAGAATCAAGTCTGAAATGTGTAGATCCTTGGCCAGTATTACTGGATGCTTAACCTTTTCAGGCATCATAGCCTTGTCCAGTCGCCCACCAACTCTGATAACATCTGATTGAAGCAAGGGATTAAGTCTATAGAGTTCACTATTCCGTTTTACCAATCCATCTTTCCGTAGACTAGCCAGTTCCTCAGAATATCTCTTCTTTTGGCAAAGACGAATAATCTCCAATTCAGCTCTTTCCAACTCATCTGAAGACAACAATTTTGCAGGCATATTGGATCTAAATTTTTGTATCTCTTTCTTAACAACAGTCTCTCGTTGCAACTTGTCCATATCAGAGTACGCAGTCATCAACCTTTTCCTTTCCTTGCTGAGATCAACTAGAATGTTCCTGAATCGAAGGATCCAAGCTATGCCTTTTTTCAATCGCATCCATGAAGAGTAGTAATTAAAATATAACATAAAATCATACTCTTGATGAACTTGCACAGTATTCACCAGAACACTCCTTTTCACTTCTGGGTCACAAGAAGACATCACACCTACATCAGTAGGACCCACAGGCCACAACTCATGTGGTTGAACAAGAAATGGAGGACCAGAAATCCATATCTGGTTCTTTAAGAATGAATCAACCTTTAGACCTCTGGATGCTAGGTCAGCTGGATTGTTTGATGAATTCACATACCTCCATTGTCTGATTTCAGAAACACTCCGAATTTCAGCAACTCAGTTGGCTACAAAGCATTTGAATCTAGAAGTCTCATTTTGGATGTACTTGAGGACAGAGGTGCTATCGGTCCAAAATACCGAATCCTGAAGTTTCATCCTCAGCTCTCTCTTCCACAACTTATCCATACGACCAGCAAGTGTAGCAGCTGTGAGCTCCAAACGAGGGATAGTGATAGGTCTTAAAGGTGTCACTCTTGCTTTACTCATTAAAAGACAGGAATGAGCACATTGTTGATCATTATGAAGTAGTAAATACGACACCATGCCATAACCCTTCTCACTGGCGTCCGAAAAGTGATGCAATTGGGCAGATATAGCTTCTCCAAAGTTTTCCGGCTTTAAGCACCTGCGGACCTCGAATTTCTCCAATTCATGAAGTTTCTCCAACCAACTTGTCCATCGCTGAATGTACACTGTTGGAATAGTGCTGTCCCATCCAATTTTTTCTCTACACAGATCTTGAAGTATCATTTTGGCACGTAGAATCACAGGAGACAGAAAGCCAAGAGGGTCATAGATGGAACTAATGATAGAAAGAATTCCTCTTCGAGTAAGAGGTCTGTCCTTGATGGTCACCTTGAACTTGAAGACATCAGACTCCGCACACCACTGCACACCTAATGCTCTTTCCAAAGGTAGCGTGTCATGTTCCAAATCCAAGTTCTTAACTTTCTTGTCTCTGTCTTCCTCAGGGATGGCATTTAACACAGTGCGGCTGTTACTTATCCATTTAGTTAATCGGAATCCACCTTTAGCACACATATCCGTGAGCTTCTGGTACAATCGAACAGCTTCTGAATCTGTAGACACAGATAAAAGACAGTCGTCTACATAGAAATTATTAAAGACAATGTCCACGGTCTTGGCATCATACAGATCCTTATGGTCCTCTGCACACTTTCTCAATGCATAGCTAGAGCAACTTGGAGATGACGTTGCTCCAAATAAATGCACAACCATTCTGTATTCTTCCAGATTGGCATCAATGTTTCCTCCAGTCCACCAAAGAAACCTCAAGAGATCACAATCATAAGGATTTACCTTAACCTGATGAAACATCGTTTCTATGTCAGCCATCAAGGCAACATACTCCATTCTGAATCGCACAAGAACACTCACCAGCGGACTTGTTAAATCTGGACCTTGCAAAAGTTGTTCATTCAATGATGTTCCTTGATATGATGCTCTGCAATCAAACACCACTCTGATCTTTTGCTTTTTAGGGTGATAAACACCATGGTGGGGTATGTACCATAAGCGTCCATCAAGTCGTTCCAGTTCAGCTGTGGGAACCTTTTCAGCATGGCCCTTTGCTATGACACTCTCCATAAAGGTAGTATAGTCAGCATGAAAAGAAGGGTTTCTTTGAAGCCTTCTTTTAAGATTGAGAGCACGTTGTTCCACAATTGCTCTATTCCTTGGCATGACTACCCTTTCGTTTTTAAGTGGAAGACCAATGCAATAGTGCCCATTGGTAAGTCTTGATGACTGTGAAACAAAATCCATGAATTGATGATCTTCCTTTGACAATCCTTGCTGTTCCTATTGAACACATTCAGGAAAGTCACCCTTGAACTGTTGCTCCCATAACTCATCCAATTTCATAACGGTGATCCTATTGACAGTCATGTGAGAATGTTCCTTAACAGCATACTCATCCTGTCGCTTGATTGGTCCATTAACTGCCCATCCAAACATGGTTTTAATAGCGTATGGACCACTGTCTTTACAGCGGATAATCTGCCATGGCTCCAAAGCCTCTGGCACATTAGCACCAATCAATAACTCCACACCAGCATCAATTGAAGGCAAACATAGATGACTTAAATGAGGCCAACAAGCAAGATCGTTTTGTGTGGCGATGTTGGTTTTACCTACAGGCATGGTCTTCTGTGTGTATACCTCTGGTAAAGCACAGTAATGCTCTTGATTCAATCCTGACACTTCCAGATCCTTCAAAACATAACAGCAAACGGATTTGTCCTGACTCATGGTTCTCATTAGAATGTTAACTTTCTTTGCTGAAAGATTGAGCTTGGACATCAAACTCTCTGTGCAGAAAGTTGCAGAGCTCCCAGAGTCCAAAAAAGCATATGTGGTGACAACTTTACTTCCTTTCTTTGATTTCACACATACAGCAACGATAGACAATGCACAATTTTCTTTACCAGCCCCAGTAAGAGCACTAGACTGGAGCGAGACCAAAGTACTTCCCACTGTTGACTTTGACTCATCCTTATACTGAATGCCTTTTCTTTCTGATGGAAAAATATGAAGAAGACTTGGATGTTTGAGATGACAAATTTTACATATGCTTCTCTCTTTACAATCACGGCTGAAATGTCCTGTACATAAACAACCGAAACAAATCCCATTTTTCTTCAGAAAATTCATCTTTTCTGCATGAGATCTTTCAACAAGCCTTTTACATGAGTCCAACATATGTGCTCCTTCACAGAAAAGACAGGTTTTATTCACAGCCTTCCCTACACACTCCTTTGTACCACTTGCAGTGACTGTAGTGGCAAAACTACTTCTAGGTTTCGAATGTGGCAATTTGGTATTCAGGTTTCTACCTCCACTAGGTAGAACATCTTGAATGTTTCCGAATACCGGATCTGTGACTATTTTTACCTGTCTTTCTACGAAGTCCACAATATCAGAAAAGCACGCTGGATGGTTACGTCTTTCCTGCAAATCATATGCCACCGTCCTCCATCTTTCTCTGAGCTTATAAGGAAGTTTTGTAAGAACAATTTGCATATTAGAGGCAAGATTCAATTCATTCATGTAACAGATGTTCTGCATTGCATTGCAGCAACTCCTAAGAAACAAGCTGTAGTCCTGCAGAGACTTAGCATCCTCCGATCTTATCGTTTGCCATGAGAGCGTTCTTTTCATGTAAGCTGAGGCTATTCTTATCTCATTGCCGAAATGCTCCTTGAGCAAAGCCTTAGCCTTCATATACCCTTGCGAAGGAATAATCAGTTGACAGCTTCGAACAAGCTCTTTAGGTTGCCCTCTAGTATACTGTTCTAAGAAATGCAAGCAATCTGCATGACCACTTGCTTTCTTTTCCACCACCTCCTCGAATGTTCGCATAAAGTCGTGATAACGCAATGGATCTCCATCAAAAAATGGGACCTCCCTTGGTGGAAGTGAAGTCAAGTTGTGTTGCTGAACTAATAGGGAAGCAATTTCATTTTGCTTGTCAATAAGCTTAAGGATACTTCCTCCTTCCAAACCATCCTGTAAACACGATCCACGTGCAACCTGCAAACTCGATCCATGTTGTACACCCTGCATTCCTGGTCCATGTCCACCATCATGACTGATGCTGGGTAATGCAGAATGTGTCAACCTTGTGTTAGAATTTACAATCTGTTGCTGTTGTTGAGTGTATTGAGTTGGAAAATACATTGGATTCTCTGGTGCTGCTTGAGCCTGTGTATAAAATACAGGTGGCTGTAGAGGCACTGAATGTAAACTTGAAGGTAAAAATGGCTCCACATTAGGGTTAAGAGGACTGGTTCCAGTATTTCTTGCCCTTAACACACTGGCATCAGAAGAATTTGTACAAGCACTTTGTTCTGATCTCACGTCTCTATACACTTTCATCTTAGCCATGGATACAGCAATTTTAGTGTCCAGTTCCATTTGTTCCTTTTTTCTCCTCAAATCCTCCTCCTCCTTCTCCAATACATGCTTCTGTGACAACATTTTCTGATGTACCAACAAGGCTGCCATTTCGGCCTTAACTTTAAGATGAGCAGATACAATGGAAGATCGACTGGTTTGAGATCCATGAGTTGTTGTCGTTTTCCTGCCCACGTTAGAGACACTATCGGTTGGCTGTATTTGATTCTGCACATCACCATCGTCCATATCACAGTTCGGATATTCACTTGGAATATGCATATTATAAGATGATGAAACTGGTTCAGCAGAAGGTGGAATATTAGAATCACGACTTAGTTGAGGTTGAGCAAAATTATCCATTGCTCTTGAATCATGAATGACAGAAAGTGATGGGCAAGGATTTGCATAACGTTGAATAGAATTTGATTCTGATATTTGACCATTTTCCCTCAGATTCTTAGCTTCATTCAACCATCGTCCAACATCTTCCACAAATCCATCATTGTGCTTAGAAATAGCATCAAACCACTCATTTTGTTTGTTTTGTTCCTCAGGAGGAAGAAAAGGAAGTACTTCTTTATGCAACACAGATGCATCGTCTTTCAAACATTTTAAGGATCCCACCATTGAAGACAATTGTAAAGCATTTTCATCACATTCCATGAGATCTCTCATTGATAAAATTAAGCTCTTCATTTGATTCACCTTAGACTTGCGATCCTTTTGCAATGTCTCAATTCTAAGCGCCAAGGCCTTTGCCGTAAGCTTAGGCTCTCTTTTACTGCTTATAGCAGCGTGCGCAGACTCATCTGCGTCCATTTCTCACAACACAATCCCAGTAATCCAACAGCGCTGTATTCAACGCGTAGACCAAGCCAACAATTTCATGCATGGGCGCAACACCACAACGCGAGTGCGTAGTAAACTTGCACTTCATTCCACAACCGCTATCCATCCAATAAGCGGCATCCAGACACTACACGGCCTGCGATAATAGCTTCTTCTCATTCAATAAACAGCAATGTTGCAGCCAAACACAGCAAAACCGCTCACATACCTCTTCTGCCGTCAGGATACAGAAGCGCGATCTCCAGTGTGTGCGTCAGCATTTCGCGTGCGGTGTGCGAAGAAATCCTTTCCAATCCATGATAATCAAAATCCAACAGAAGCCTTTTCTGTTGACTAAATATAACGGCAACCAGTAGCCGCTAAGAGGCTGAGTAGAGGGATTAAAGATGACGCGTTTCCACTGATCCAGGTGATAATTTATTGTAACATTAAAAGAACAGCAACATGATGGTGATGACGGTAAAGTAAGCAAAAGAAAGTTGAATGAAATAAATCAAATGAAAATGAAAATGAAAACGGTCAACAGAAAGTGAGCGTCCCAGCTACTCACCCTCCTTCCTCCATGCCAACCACATGCAAACTAACAGGTGATATACACCTAAAACAAGTGACGTAACAAACCAAAATAAAAGACATCAAATTTCAAAATAAAAGACATCAACCCAAACCTGGCACCTACAATGGATGTAGATCATAAAACATGGTAACTATTTAAAATAGGGTCTCTTTTGTTAACAATGGTTAATGAACTAACACACGAACAAACAACGAACAATATATTTGTACTCGATTTTCTTCAAACTTCATCAGAATGATGTAAAAACACGGCCGATGAGAGTCTGTAAAGGCGTCTCTGATGCATCAAATGCTGTTGCCATGGCAAATAAATAAAAATACAAAATACATTCAAATATTTGTTTCCTGGGTTTTTGAGGCAGATAGCGTGCCTAGAATTTCATTTTCCATTTTCAATTTTCAATAATTTATTATATATTTAAAGTGCAGCATCCTAACTCTTTGAAACTTTTTTCATACAAATAACTATTCATTCTGATTAAACACAGTTCATTTCATAATTATATAAAACTCCACGAATGAAAGAAAATTAAAAAACATATCTGATCTCACTCTGCTCTGCACTCTATGTGTGTGTTTGTGTGGTAAGTGGCTGAGTGTAAGGAGGGGGGATGGGTGGCAAGAGAAAGAGTCAGAGAGGAGGAGAGACAGTTAGGGTTAGTCCAAAGGGTTACTGTGAATGCATGTGCCAACTGGGCACCGTTTTCCTGATGCTATCGGGATGGCGACTGCCAGACGGCGAGGGCCCGGTCAACGCTGCTTGCAGCTTTAATTATTATTTTTTTTTCAATGTTTTTGGGGATTTCGGGGCCCTTAACATACACGAAAACTCTTGAAAATTTGCACACACATTGGAACCTGCGGCCATCAGGGCCGGACAGACTTTGACATGGGGGGGTCACCTGGGGGGGGCGTGGCACAGCGTTAAAAATTGCGAATTTTGAGGGACTCTGGAGCGCACACCAATTGATCTACAGTCACCAAAATTCATACACATATAGACCTCATCCGGCCGAACAACTTCCGTGCTCACAGTCCGTGCTTCACCAAACAGGAAGTCAGCTATTCAGGGATGTCTAAAAAGCACATGCAATGGAATTTGAAATACTCCTCCTAGACCTTTCCACCGATGGCCACCAAACTCGGTCAGCATGATCTCAAGACATTGGGGACGCAAAATTGCCAGGGGATTTTTGATATCTCGAACGGTTTGGCCGTGGCGGGGCGACAAAGTTATGGCGAGAAATGAGAAACAGGAAGTGTCTAATAACTTTAACACACTTTGTCTGATTTTGACCAAACTTCAGCAGTTTGTTCATCGTCTGATGCCGATCACAGAGATGTGACTATTAGGAGTCAAAGTTATAGCGCCACCAACTGGCAGCACAAAGCGCAACGTTTTCTAAATGCTTTTAAATCAACCTTTTAATTTTACTCAATTTGCTTCAAACTTCATCTCAATAATGTTGAAACACGGCCAATGAGAATCTGTGAATTGCATTATCGATAACTTTTATCATGTTGCCATGGCAACGTGTCAAACTTTAACTTTAGCTTTTTGTGTTTTGGAGCCACTTAAAATAATCAGAATTTCATGAAACTTCACACACACATCTGTATTAATGATATTTAGACACTGATAAAAGCCCATAAATGGGCGTGGAGCAGGCGCTCCATAGCGCCACCTTTTGACAAAAGTTGGGGGTTTAGTTTGTCCTACAGTCACCAAACTCGGTACATATATTGATCTCATCAAGCCAGAAACATTTCTAATTTACACCCATTAGCTACGATCGACAGGAAGTCGGCTATTTTGATTTGAATGTGGATATTTGGAAAAATCAGGCTGTGGAATTTTATATACTTCTCTCGGGAAAACCAACCAATTCACACCAAACTTTTTTGACATGATGCCAACATTCTGAAGATTCTAAATTGCGAGCAGATTTAGGATATCTTGAACGGTGTTGATGTGGTGATTGATTGAAATCGGAGTAAAAAAAGATAGCCGTAATTTTATTATATCTTTAAAGTGCAGCATCCAAAGTCTTTGAAACTTTTTTCATACAGACTACTAGTCATTCTGATCAGACAACGTTCATTTCATAATTATACAAAGATCTATGAATTAATGAAAATTAAAAAACAAATCTGATCCCTCTCTGCTCTGCACTTATGTGTGTGCGTGGTAAGTGGGTGTGTGTTTTTTGAGTGTTAGGGTGACAGTGGGGAGGGGGGATGGGTGGAAAGAGAGAGTCAGAGAGGAGGAGATAGAAGGGAATATTTAAACTCTTGGTTGTTTATTCATTAGGATGTGAATTAGGGCTGGGTATTGTGACCAATTTGGCAATTCGATTCAATTGTTATTTTTATGGTTTCGATTCGATTCAACTCGATTCGATATCGATTAGCTATCAATATTTCATTTAAAATGTTAGTTTTGCAGACATGGGATCACTATTTTGATATAAATGCTGGTAACTTAAAACTCCCCTACTTAAGTTTATTACTGAAATACACATCTACATTAATAATAGGGTGCACACAGTTGTTTATTTTAAACAACTTTTATTTTAAATGAATACTGTAACAAGAAGTCATAAATATGTGCATCCAATGTACACCATGTAAACAAACTGCAAAATGCACATTACTGTAAAAAATAAAAAGACTAAATGTGCAACAGTGAAATCTATTAAGAACTTCAAACATGTTTAAGAATTTTTTTTTTTCTAAATTCAAATCAGGCCCATCATAAAGCCCTTGTCTGCATATACAAAACATTCTAACTGTCCATAAAACTAACAGTTCTTAACTACAGCCTGATAATTTTTGGTCACCAGATTTTTTTTGCAAAAAATTTACACCCATTAGCTACGACCAACAGGAAGTCAGCTATTTTGATTTGAATGTGGATTTTTGGAAAAATATAGCTGAATAAATTCATATCACTCATAGCAGAATCAGACACCAAACTTTGTCAACATGGTGCCAAGATACTGAAGATGTTAAAATGTGAACGGCTTTGGGATATCTTGAACGGTGTTGATGTGGTGATTTATGAATGTAACAGTAAAAAAGATGGAGAGTTATTTCCATATATCTTTAAATTGCATTATTCTAACTCATCAAAACTTTTTACATATAAAGAACAAGAAATTCTTAGGAAATACGTGTAGTTTCAAAATGTTATCATGCTCAGAGGCCCCAAAAACATTAAAAGTGTCATATAAATTGTCAGATTAAAGCTCTAGTACCAGGGATGAACACTAGAGGCCCTCATAAGATAAGGAATCGTTTGAACAATAATGCTATTTAGCTCATTCTCAGTGTATAAGAATGAAAATAATCCATAGAATCAGTTGATATGTACTGTATTGTCAGTAGACTTTTACATAGTTATTTTGTATAGGTGCTTAAAGAGCATTAAAATATTTTTTTTAATCTTTTAAGGAAAAATTATATGATTTATATACATATATAGACTCTCACTGATAGAACAAAAAATCTTATAAGTATGACACTATACTGCTCAGTTCACTTAATTAGAATGAGAAAACAAATACATCAACTAAGTTATTATGTATTTATTTTTAATATATTTGTTTATAATTATTTCACAGATGCTTATGGATCATTAAAATAATATTTAAAAATGGTTGTAGATCATAAAACATGGTAACTATTTAAAATAGGGTCTTTTTTGTTAACAATGGTTAATGAACTAACACACGAACGAACAACGAACAATATATTTGTACTCGATTTTCTTCAAACTTCATCAGAATGATGTAAAAACACGGCCGATGAGAGTCTGTAAAGGCGTCTCTGATGCATCAAATGCTGTTGCCATGGCAAATAAATAAAAATACAAAATACATTCAAATATTTGTTTCCTGGGTTTTTGAGGCAGATAGCGTGCCTAGAATTTCATTTTTCATTTTCAATTTTCAATAATTTATTATATATTTAAAGTGCAGCATCCTAACTCTTTGAAACTTTTTTCATACAAATAACTATTCATTCTGATTAAACACAGTTCATTTCATAATTATACAAAACTCCACGAATGAAAGAAAATTAAAAAACATATCTGATCTCACTCTGCTCTGCACTCTATGTGTGTGTTTGTGTGGTAAGTGGCTGAGTGTAAGGAGGCGGGATGGGTGGCAAGAGAAAGAGTCAGACAGGAGGAGAGACAGTTAGGCTTAGTCCAAAGGGTTACTGTGAATGCATGTGCCAACTGGGCACCGTTTTCCTGAAGCTATCGGGATGGCGACTGCCAGACGGCGAGGGCCCGGTCAACGCTGCTTGCAGCTTTAATTATTATTATTATTATTATTTTTAGGGCCCGAGCCCAGAATGGGCGAAGGCCCTCTTGTTTTCCTAAGGATTCTTATTTTTTTTTTTTTTATTTTTTGTTAACCTTCCGGGCACTTAAGGGGGTCTTAACATGCTCAAAAACTCTTGAAAATTTGCACACATGTCGGAATCTGCGGCCATCAGGACGTCACAGAGGCTGGTACCGGGGCGTGGCAAGGGGACTCTACAGCGCCCCCTGGAATTTTTAGGGCCATATAGCACACATACTTGAACGTACACATATGAAACTCGGTACACATATAGAACTCATTGAGCTGAACAACTTTTGTACTCTATGTCATTTTCTTAACGCAACAGGAAGTGAGATATTTAGGGCTGTTTAAAAAGCGCATGCTCTGGAATTTAACGTACTCCTCCCAGGATTTCTATACGATTGTCACCAAACTCGGTCAGCATGATCTCAAGACATTGGGGACGCTAAATTGCGAGGGGATTTTTGATATCTCGAACGGTTTGGCCGTGGCAAGGCGACAAAGTTATGGCGAGAAATGAGAAACAGGAAGTGTCTAATAACTGTTGCACACATTGCCTGATTCTGATGAAACTTCACCAGATTGTTCGTTGTATGATGCCGATTCCATAAATGTGACTATTATGAGTCAAAGTTATAGCGCCACCAACTGGTAGCAGAAAGCGTGTCATTTTCAAAATGCGTTGAAATCAGCCTCTTAATTTTACTTGATTTTCTTCAAACTTCATCAAAATAATGTCAAAACACGGCCGATAAGAATATGTAAAGGGTACGATGATAAATCAAATGCTGTTGCCATGGCAACGTGTTAAACTTTAAAATTAGATTCCTGTCTTTTCGAAGCAGATAACATGTTTAGAATTTCATGAAACTCAACACACACATCAATATTAATGATAGTTAGACACTGGCAAAAGGTCATAAATGGGCGTGGAGCAGGCACTCTATAGCGCCATCTTTTGACAAAAGTTGGGGGGTTAGTTTTTCCTACAGTCACCAAACTCTGTACATATATTGTTCTCATCAATCTGGACAACTTTCTAAATCAAACTCATTAGCTAAGACCAACAGGAAGCCGGCTATTTTGATTTGAATGTGGATTTTTGGAAAAATCAGGCTGTAAACAAATTCACACTCCTTCTAAGAATAACAAGGTATTCACACCAAACTTTTTTAACATGAAGAGAAGATTCTGAAGATGTTAAATTGCGAGCGGATTTGGGATATCTTGAACGGTGTTGACGTGGTGATTTTTTAAAAAACATAACCCTAATTTTTTATATCTTTAAAGTGCAGCATCCAAACTCTTTAAAACTTTTTTCACACAGAGATCTAATCATTATGAGCAAGTGCTGGTAATATCATAGTTATTCAAGCTTCTATGAATTAAAGAAAATTAAAAAAAGAAATCAGTAAACTGTTGTCACTGGGCTGACAGTCTGTGTTGACACTAAGAGTGACTGAAGGGGGAGGGGTGAAAGGGAGAGAGACCAGTGGAACATGCTGTTTTGCTTAAGACCATCTTTGAGGAGATGCACATTGCTGTAGTTTAATCTGCATAAATAAGTCTGAACTTTGAGAGTCTGATCTTTGAGAAAATATAAAGGGTCACGAACTCTTTCATTCTTTGTATATTGCAGTTGTTGTTTTTTATTTATTTTTTACTGAACTGTACCATGAACTTGTCCTATTCAGTCACATAGCAAAAGATTAAGAAAAATACAGCTTTTTAGCATGAGCGATTTATCTTCATTGATAGACATTTATTTTCATAATTAAAATTTTTGATTCAATAAAAAAAAACACTAACAATTTCAAGACAAACTTTGACAACAAAACAAACTTTGCTGTTATCTGTTCAAAACATCTGAAAATTGTACCATTTTAAGATGAGTTATATTTATATATCGCCCCATTACAATACCCAACTTGATTTTTAAAGATATTTTGAAAGAATGAAGCGTTTATTGAGCACTTTATTGTTTATTGTTGTATACCCACATGAACTGTGTTCATGTTCATGTTAATTCACAGTACATACACTATGTTAAAAGATACTAATTTACCTTTAAACAATATATGAGTACTTTTTTAGGTTAATATTAATTAACATTAATAAATGCTTTTTATTATTGTTCATGTTAACAATGTTAACAAATGAAACTGGATGGTAAAGTTGTATATTTAGTGTGTATGTGTCTGTGTGTTGATTTAAAAATGTAACCCTTTCATTTCTGTAAACTTTAAATCCAAACTGGCAGAGGGTTACTGTGAATGCATGTGCCAACTGGGCACCGTTTTCCTAATTGATTCTTAGTTATGTAGCGCTTAAGAGTGATGTCTTATAACAGGAGTCACCTGCAAAGCAATGTCCACACACAAATGGAACAGATAGGTAACAATGACATTTAAACAGAAGTGGTGGACGTAAAGCAAGCAATAATAACATTTTGTTATCATCATGAATTACATGTTCTTATCATCATCCTCAGAATATAGGGAAAATGTTCCCTATATTGTGAACGGCTTTGGGATATCTTGAACGGTGTTGATGTGGTGATTTATGAAAGTAACAATAAAAAAGATGAAGAGTTATTTTCATATATCTTTAAATTGCATTATTCTTACTCATCAAAACTTTTTACATATAAAGAACAAGAAATTCTTAGGAAATACGTGTAGTTTCAAAATGTTATCATGCTCAGAGGCCCCAAAAACATTAAAAAGTGTCAAATAAATTCGTCAGATTAAAGCTCTAATACCAGGGATGAACACTAGAGGTCCTCATAAGATAAGGAATCGTTTGACCTCTAATGCTATTTAGCTCATTGTCAGTGTATAAGAATGACAATAATCCATAGAATCAGTTGATATGTACTGTACTGTCAGTGTAATTTTACATAATTATTTTGTATAGGTGCTTAAAGAGCATTAAAATATTTTTTTTTATCTTTTAAGGAAAAATTATGTGATTTAAATACATATATACACTCTCACTGATAGAACAAAGTATCTTATAAGTATGACACTATACTGCTCAGTTCACTTAATTAGAATGAGAAACAAATACAAAAAGGCCAAAAAGTCAACTAAGTTAATATGTATTTATTTTCAATATATTTGTTTATAATTATTTCACAGATGCTTATAGACTATTAAAATAATATTTAAAAATGCTTGTAGACCATAAAACATGGTAACTATTTAAAATAGGGTCCAATACCTACAAAAAGCCTCTTGGAGCAAAATTTGACACCCAACAGGAAGTCGGTTATTTTTTTCTCAGCAAATTTTGTCATTTTTGCCATTTTCAGGCCTCGTACTTGAACGAACTCCTCCTAGAGATTTATCCGGATTAACGCCAAATTTGCTGAGTGTAATCTAAAGCACTTTGTGACGTTAAATTGCAAAGATCTAGAGTTTTCATTGGAGGGCGTGTCCATAGCGGTCTCGCAAATTTCGATGTTTCGCCATGAAAAAGGAAGTTTCTATAACTCAGGCATACAATGTCCGATCTGTCCCAAACTTCACATGTGTGATAACACTCCTGACCTGAAGACATCTACATTCCCATATTCAGTTATAGTCATAGCGCCACCTGCTGGCAACAGGAAGTGTCATGCTGTACTCTACAACAAACTCCTCCAAGAGATTTATACAGATCAACACTAAAATCGGTCAGTCTAATAAAAAGGCTTTAGTGATGTTAAATTGCGAAGATCTTGAGTTTTCGTTGAAGGGCATGTCCGTGGTGGCCTGACAAAGTTTGATGTTTGGTCATGGACATAGAAGTTGTTATAACTCAGCCATAAAATGTCCAATCTGCCTCAAACTTCACATGTTTGATAAGAGTCCTGGCCTGAAGACATCTTAAGGCCAATATTCAGATATTATCATAGCGCCACCTATTGACAGCAGGATATATCATATCTTGCACTAACTTAAACATACCAAGGTCAATCTGCACCAGACTTCATATGTTTGATGAAAGTGCTGGCCTGAACACATCTACATGTCAATAATCAGTTACAGGCATAGCGCCACCAGCTGGCAGCAGGAGGTTTGGCACATTTAAGTGACTTTGATCTATTTTTCCTACATTTACTGTTTTAAAAGCATAATGCCCACCGTTTGCTGTTTTCCTAAAGCCACCGGTCGGCGGTGAGCCCGGGTGCGAGGGCCCGTTCATCGCTGCTTGCAGCTTTAATTTTTTTTTTTTTCAATGTTTTGGGGGATTTCGGGGGCCTTAACATACACGAAAACTCTTGAAACTTTGCACACACATTGGAACCTGTGGCCATCAGGGCCGGACAGACTTTGACATGGGGGGGGTCACCTGGGGGCGGCATGGCACAGTGTTAAAAATTGCGACTTTTGAAGGGCTCTGGAGCGCACAACGGTTGACCTACAGTCACCAAAATTCATACACATATAGACCTCATCGGGCCGAACAAATTTCACACTCATAGTCCGTGCTTCGCCAAACAGGAAGTCGGCTATTCAGGGATGTCTAAAAAGTGCATGCAATGGAATTTGAAATACTCCTACTAGGCCTTTCCACTGATGGCCACCAAACTCGGTCAGCATGATCTCAAGACATTGTGGACGCAAAATTGCCAGGGGATTTTTGATATCTCGAACGGTTTGACTGTGACGGGGCGACAAATTTATGGCGAGAAATGAGAAACAGGAAGTGCCTAATAACTTTGACATACTTTGTCTGATTTTGACCAAACTTCAGCAGTTTGTTCATCGTCTGATGCCGATCACAGAGATGTGACTATTATGAGTCAAAGTTATAGCGCCACCAACTGGCAGCAGAAAGCGTGATGTTTTTGAAACGCTTTAAACTCAGCCTCTTAATTTTACTCAATTTGCTTCAAATTTCATCCCAATAATGTCAAAACACGACCGATAAGAATCTGTGAAGGGCGTTATCCATAACTTTTATCATGTTGCCATGGCAACGTGTCAAACTTTAACTTTAGTTTTTTGTGTTTTTGAGCCACTTAAAATGCTTAGAATTTCATGAAACTCAACACACACATCTGTATTAATGACAGTTAAACACTGATAAAAGCCCATAAATGGGCGTGGAGCAGGCGCTCCATAGCGCCACCTTTTGACAAAAGTTGGGGGGTTACTTTGTCCTACAGTCACCAAACTCGGTACATATATTGGACTCATCAAGCCGGACAACTTTCTAATTTACACCCATTAGCTACGACCAACAGGAAGTCAGCTATTTTTACTTAAATATGGATTTTTGGAAAAATCAAGCTGTGGAATTTGAAATACTCCTCCTAGACCTTTCCACCGATGGCCACCAAACTCGGTCAGCATGATCTCAAGATATTGGGAATGCAAAATTGCCAGGGGATTTTTGGTATCTCGAACGGTTTGGCCGTGGCAGGGCGACAAATTATGGCGAGAAATGAGAAACAGGAAATGTCTAATAATTTTGACACACTTTATCTGATTTTGACCAAACTTAAGCAGTTTGTTCGTCGTATGATACCGATCACAGAGATGTGACTATTATGAGTCAAAGTTATAGCGCCACCAACTGGCAGCAGGAAGTGTGTTGCTTGCAAAACGCTTTTAAATCAACCTCTTAATTTTACTCAATTTGCTTCAAACTTCATCAGAATAATATCAAAACACGGCCGATGAGAATCTGTGAAGGGGTCCTTGATACATCAAATGCTGTTGCCATGGCAACATGTCAAACTTTAACATTTGTTTCCTGTGTTTTTAAATATAGTTGTGAATAAATTCATATCACTCATATCAGAATCAGACAGTTCACACCAAACTTTGTCAACATGATGCCAAGATACTGAAGATGTTAAATTGTGAACGGCTTTGGGACATCTTGAACGGTGTTGATGTGGTGATTTATGAAAGTAACAATAAAAAAGATGAAGAGTTATTTTCATATATCTTTAAATTGCATTATTCTAACTCATCAAAACTTTTTACATATAAAGAATAAGAAATTCTTAGGAAATACGTGTAGTTTCAAAATGTTATCATGCTCAGAGGCCCCAAAAACATTAAAAGTGTCACATAAATTTGTCAGATTAAAGCTCTAATACCAGGGATGAACACTAGAGGTCCTCATAAGATAAGGAATCGTTTGACCTCTAATGCTATTTAGCTCATTCTCAGTGTATAAGAATGAAAATAATCCATAGAATCAGTTGATATAGACTGTACTGTCAGTGTACTTTTACATAATTATTTTGTATAGGTGCTTAAAGAGCATTAAAATCTTTTTTTAATCTTTTAAGGAAAAATTATATGATTTATATACATATATACAATCTCACTGATAGAATAAAAAATCTTAGAAGTATGACACTATACTGCTCAGTTCACTTAATTAGAATGAGAAACAAATACATCAACTAAGTTAATATGTATTTATTTTTAATATATTTGTTTATAATTATTTCACAGATGCTTATAGATCATTAAAATAATATTTAAAAATGGATGTAGATCATAAAACATGGTAACTATTTAAAATAGGGTCTCTTTTGTTAACATTGGTTAATGAACTAACACACGAACAAACAACGAACAATGTATTTGTACTCGATTTTCTTCAAACTTCATCAGAATGATGTAAAAACACGGCCGATGAGAGTCTGTAAAGGCGTCCCTGATGCATCAAATGCTGTTGCCATGGCAAATAAATAAAAATACAAAATACATTCAAATATTTGTTTCCTGTCTTTTTGAGGCAGATAGCGTGCCTAGAATTTTATTTTCCATTTTCAATTTTCAATGATTTATTGTATATTTAAAGTGCAGCATCCTAACTCTTTGAAACTTTTTTCATACAAATAACTATTCATTCTGATTAAACACAGTTCATTTCATAATTATACAAAACCCCACGAATGAAAGAAAATTAAAAAACAAATCTGATCTCACTCTGCTCTGCACTCTATGTGTGTGTTTGTGTGGTAAGTGGCTGAGTGTAAGGAGGTGGGATGGGTGGTAAGAGAAAGAGTCAGACAGGAGGAGAGACAGTTAGGGTTAGTCCAAAGGGTTATTGTGAATGCATGTGCCAACTGGGCACCGTTTTCCTGATGCTATCGGGATGGCGACTGCCAGACGGCGAGGGCCCGGTCAACGCTGCTTGCAGCTTTAATTAGGGCCCGAGCACTGCAGTGCGAGGACCCTATTGGAATTGCTCCGTTTATTAGGGCCCGAGCACCGATGGTGTGAGGACCCTATTGAATCTGCTCCGTTTATTATTATTAGGGCCCGAGCCCAAAAGGGCGAAGGCCCTATTGTTCTTCTAAGGGTTCTTATTTTTTTTTTTTTTTTTACACCTTCCGGGCACTTTTGGGGGCCTTAACATACTCAAAAACTCTTGAAAATTTGCACACACGTCGGAATCTGCGGCCATCAGGACGCCACAGAGGCTGGGACCCGGGCGTGGTTCAGGGCCTCTACAGCGCCCCCTGGAACACAGTTTGAAAACTTGATGTACTGCGCACACATACTTGCACGTACTGATATGAAACTCGGTACACATATAGATCTCACTGAGCCAAACAACTATTGTACTCTATGTCATAGGCTCCACGCAACAGGAAGTGAGATATTTAGGGCTGTTTAAAAAGCGCATGCTCTGGAATTTAACGTACTCCTCCCAGGAATTCCATTGGATTGTCACCAAACTCGGCCAGCATGATCTCAAGACATTGGGGACGCTAAATTGCGAGGAGATTTTTGATATCTCGAACGGTTTGGCCGTGGCAAGGCGACAAAGTTATGGCGAGAAATGAGAAACAGGAAGTGTCTAATAACTGTTGCACACATTGCCTGATTCTGATGAAACTTCACCAGTTTGTTCGTTGTATGATGCCGATTCCATAAATGTGACTATTATGAGTCAAAGTTATAGCGCCACCAACTGGGAGCAGGAAGTGTGTCATTTTCAAAATGCTTTGAAATCAGCCTCTTAATTTTACTCGATTTTCTTTAAACTTCATCAAAATCATGTCAAAACACGGCCGATAAGAATATGTAAAGGGGTCGATGATAAATCGAATGCTGTTGCCATGGCAACATGTCAAACTTTAAAATTAGATTCCTGTCTTTTCAAGGCAGATAACATGCTTAGAATTTCATGAAACTCAACACACACATCAATATTAATGATAGTTAGACACTGGCAAAAGGTCATAAATGGGCGTGGAGCAGGCACTCTATAGCGCCATCTTTTGACAAAAGTTGGGGGGTTAGTTTTTCCTACAGTCACCAAACTCTGTACATATATTAATCTCATCAATCTGGACAACTTTCTAAATCAAACTCATTAGCTAAGACCAACAGGAAGCCGGCTATTTTGATTTGAATGTGGATTTTTGGAAAAATCAGGCTGTAAACAAATTTATACTCCTCCTAAGAAGAACAAGCTGTTCACACCAAACTTTTTTAACATGGAGAGAAGATTCTGAAGATGTTAAATTGCGAGCGGTTTTGGGATATCTTGAACGGTGTTGACGTGGTGATTTTTTAAAGATGTATAACCGTCATTTTCTATATCTTTAAAGTGCAGCATCTTAACTATTTAAAACTTTTTTCACACAGAGATCTTATCATTCTGAGCAAGTGCAGTAAATATCAATTTAATTCAAGCTTCTACGAATTAAAGAAAATTAAAAAAAGAAATCAGAAGCCTGCTGTCACTCTGCCTTGAGTGTCTGTGTTCAGTCACCATTAAGTGACTGAAGAGAGACTGAAGGGGGAGGGGTGAAAGGGAGAGAGGGAGAGAGAGTAGAACATGCTGTCTTGCTAAAGACCATCTTTGAGGAAAAAATGCACATTGATGTTACATAAATATGTTTGATCTTTGAGAGTCTGATATTTTGAGAAAATATAAAGGGTCACTAAGTCTTTCATTGTTTGTATTTTGCAGTTGTTGTTTTTTATTTATTTTTTACTGAACTGTACCATGAACTTGTCCTATTCAGTCACATAGCAAAAGGTTAAGAAAAATACAACTTTTTAGCATGAGCGGTTTATCTTCATTGGTAGACATTTATTTTCATAGTGTTATTTATTGAATATAACATTTTAATTAACAGTTTCAAGACAAACTTTGTCAACAAAACAAACTTTGCTGTTATCTGTTCAAAACATCTGAAAATTTTACCATTTTAGGATCAGTTATATATATATATCGCCCCATTACAATACTCAACTTGATTTTTAAAGATATTTTGAAAGAAAGAAGCGTTTATAGAGCACTTTGTGTATTGCTGTACACCCACATGAACTGTGTTCATGTTCATGTTAATTCACAGTACATAAACTAATGTTAAAATATACAATTTTACCATTAAACAATATATGAATACTTTTTTTAGCTTAATATTAATTAACATTAATAAATACTATTTAATTATTGTTCATGTTAACTAATATAGTTAATGTTAACAAATGAAACTGGTTGGCAATTTTATATATTGTGTGTATGTGTCTGTGTGTTGATTTTAAAGTTTAACCCTTTCAATTCAGTAAACTTTAAATCCAACTGACTGAGGGTTACTGTGAATGCATGTGCCAACTGGGCACCGTTTTCCTAATTGATTCTTTCTTAGTTATGTAGCGCTTAAAAGTGATGTCTTATAACAGGAGTCACCTGCAAAGCAATATCCACACACAAATTGTACAGATAGGTAACGATGACATTTAAGCAGAAGTGGTGGACGTAAAGCAAGCAATAATAACATTTTGTTATCATCATGAATTACATGTTCTTATCATCATCATCAGAATATAGGGAAAATGTTCCCTATATTGTGAATGGCTTTGGGATATCTTGAACAGTGTTGATGTGGTGATTTATGAAAGTAACAATAAAAAAGATGAAGAGTTATTTTCATATATCTTTAAATTGCATTATTCTAACTCATCAAAACTTTTTACATATAAAGAACAAGAAATTCTTAGGAAATACGTGTAGTTTCAAAATGTTATCATGCTCAGAGGCCCCAAAAACATTAAAAGTGTCATTTAAATTTGTCAGATTAAAGCTCTAGTACCAGGGATGAACACTAGAGGTCCTCATAAGATAAGGAATCGTTTGACCTCTAATGCTATTTAGCTCATTCTCAGTGTATAAGAATGACAATAATCCATAGAATCAGTTGATATATACTGTACTGTCAGTGTAATTTTACATAATTATTTTATATAGGTGCTTAAAGAGCATTAAAATCTTTTTTTTATCTTTTAAGGAAAAATTATATGATTTAAATACATATATACACTCTCACTGGTAGAACAAAAAATCTTATAAGTATGAAACTATACTGCTCAGTTCACTTAATTAGAATGAGAAACAAATACAAAAAGGCCAAAAAAAATCAACTAAGTTAATATGTATTTATTTTTAATATATTTGTTTATAATTATTTCACAGATGCTTATAGATTATTAAAATAATATTTAAAAATGCTTGTAGACCATAAAACATGGTAACTATTTAAAATAGGGTCTCTTTTGTTAACAATGGTTAATGAACTAACAAACATGAACAAACAACGAACAATATATTTGTACTCGATTTTCTTCAAACTTCATCAGAATAATGTAAAAGCCCTGATGCATCAAATGCTGTTGCCATGGCAAATAAATAAAAATAAAAAATACATTCAAATATTTGTTTCCTGTGATATTTAAGGCAGATAGCGTGCTTAGAATTTCATTTTCCATTTTCAATTTTCAATGATTTATTATATATTTAAAGTGCAGCATCCTAACTCTTTGAAACTTTTTTCATACAAATAACTATTCATTCTGATCAAACACAGTTCATTTCATAATTATACAAAACTCCACGAATGAAAGAAAATAAAAAAACATATCTGATCTCACTCTGCTCTGCACTCTATGTGTGTGTTTGTGTGGTAAGTGGTTGAGTGTAAGGAGGGGGGATGGGTGGTAAGAGAAAGAGTCAGAGAGGAGGAGAGACAGTTAGGGTTAGTCCAAAGGGTTACTGTGAATGCATGTGCCAACTGGGCACCGTTTTCCTGATGCTATCGGGATGGTGACTGCGCAGACGGCGAGGGCCCGGTCATCGCTGCTTGCAGCTTTAATTATTATTATTATTATTATTAGGGGCCAAGCACCGAAGGTGCGAAGGCACCTATTGTATCCGTTAGAATTCTTATTATTAGGGGCCAAGCACCGAAGGTGCGGAGGCACCTATTGTATCCGTTCCGTTTCTTATTATTATTAGGGGCCAAGCACCGAAGGTGCGAAGGCACCTATTGTTTTCGTTAGAATTCTTATTATTAGGGGCCAAGCACCGAAGGTGCGAAGGCCCCTATTGTTTTCGTTAGAATTCTTCTTATTATTATTAGGGGCCAAGCACCGAAGGTGCGAAGGCACCTATTGTTTTCGTTAGAATTCTTCTTATTATTATTATTATTAGGGGCCAAGCACCGAAGGTGCGAAGGCACCTATTGTATCCGTTAGAATTCTTATTATTATTATTATTATTATTATTCCGCCGCAAGTCTATGGCAGCCCATAGAACCGCTTGCGGGAAAGTTGTATAATTTGGCACACTGATAGTGGACCGTCCCAACATTAACCATAGCAAGTTTGGAGTCTCTAACTCAAACTCTCTAGCGCCACCACTTGTCCAAACTTTCACTTTCTTTTTGCTAATAACTTTTGAACCGTAAGCCATAAAATCAAAATTCCAATTTTCCCTGAATCCTTGGGTCATGCCGAGTCGAATGAACACCAAATTTCAAAAATCCTAAGGTTTAGTTTTTTTTCTATAATTTTTTGTTTATAAAACCTACTTTTTCGAACTCGTCCTAGACGGTTTGTCTGATTTTCACCAAAATTGGCTCAGATCATCTTCAGACCATGCAGGCAAAAAGTTATGGAATTCAAGTTGATTGGACTAACCGTTCTCGAATAACGCGCTAATTAATTCTACGAAAAGCGTTCAAAAATGGAAGTGAGGCAATATCTCCGGAACGCTTTGGAATATTGAGACCAAACTTGGTGTGTGTTATAACAAGCATGACCTGAGGCTACCTGCAGTGTTTCGTCACAGTGCCACCTAGTGGTCAGGAGATATGAAAAATGGCTATTTTTGCTTATAACTTCTCAGTGGTTTGACCAAAAATCTCAAAACTGGTCTTGTTAGATTCGGAGGAGCATGCCGAGTCGAACCATATCCAATTTTCCCATGTCAGCCATTTTGGGTGTCGGCCATTTTGAATTTAGCTTTAAAATGCTGTATCTTGAGAACGGATTGACGTATCGTTTTGACAATAATTACAAAAATGTTCGGCACCATGCCCTGAATGTACATACCAATTTTGGGGCCAGCGCCACCTTGTGGTCAAAAGTTATAACGAAATTTCGAAAAATGCTAATAACTTCTGAAAAAAATGGCTTATTGTAATAAAAGGGATCTCAAAATATTCCTTGGGTCAGGCCGAGAACATTGATACCAATTATGCCAAAATTGGCTTAACTTCCTGTTCGCCATTTTGATGAATGTAGAAAACCTACTTTTTCGAACTCCTCCTAGACCGTTAGTCGGATTTTCACCAAATTTGACTCGGATCATCTTCAGACCATGCTGACAAAAAGTTATGGATTTCGTGTCGATATTCGAAACCGTTTTCATTTAACGCATCAACGAATTTGCAGGTAAGATGCCAAAGCGCATCGGAAGCTGTATCTCTGCAAAGCTTTGAGATATTTGCACCAAATTTGGTATGTGGCATTAACACCCAACACTGATGACACCACATCAATTTGGTAGCAGCGCCACCTATTGGTCAAGAGTAATGAAGCATTCATTAACTATTAGTTTTAAAATGAACAAAAATGCTAATAACTGTAGATAGCATTAGCCTATTGTAATGAAACTGGTCTCAAAACATTCCTTGGGTCATGCCGACAACATAGATACCAATTATGCAACAGTTGGCCAAACTCCCTTTCCGCCATTTTGATTTATGTTGAAAACCTACTTTTTCGAACTAGTCCTAGACCGTTCGTCCGATTTTCACCAAAATCGAGTCAGATCATCTTCAGACTGTGCTGACAAAAGTTATGGATTTCATGTTGATAGATGAAACCGTTTTCGTACAGTGCCTCTATAAATTTTAGGCTTGATGTGAAAATGACTCTAAGGCTATATCTTTGGAAAACTTTGACATAATGACACCAAACTTTGTGTGCACGTTTGTCACCTCACACTAAACACACCACATCAATCTATTAACAGCGCCACCTGTTGGTCAAAGGTAATAAGCCATTAAATCATATCAGTAAGCGTTCTACATCATTTTTCTGTCGTTTTGACTAAAGTCATCTTAAAATTGCTTTCTTTTACTTATTGTTGCAGTTGGTCTGCTGTTCCTGCCATCCTTAGCTACTCATTTTCCGCTTTGAGTGCTTGGCCCCGTAATTGCTGCTTGCAGCTATATTTATTATTATTATTCCGCCGCAAGTCTATGGCAGCCCATAGAACCGCTTGCGGGAAAGTTGTATAATTTGGCACACTAATAGTGGACCGTCCCAACATTAACCATAGCAAGTTTGGAGTCTCTAACTCAAACTCTCTAGCGCCACCACTTGTCCAAACTTTCACTTTCTTTTTGCTAATAACTTTTGAACCGTAAGCCATAAAATCAAAATTCCAATTTTCCCTGAATCCTTGGGTCATGCCGAGTCGAATGAACACCAAATTCCAAAAATCCTAAGGTTTAGTTTTTTTTCTATAATTTTTTGTTTATAAAACCTACTTTTTCGAACTCGTCCTAGACGGTTTGTCTGATTATCACCAAAATTGGCTCAAATCATCTTCAGCCCATGCAGGCAAAAAGTTATGGAATTCAAGTTGATTGGACAAACCGCACTCGAATAACGCGCTAATTAATTCTATGAAAAGCGTTCAAAAATGGAATTGAGGCCATATCTCCGCAATGCTTTGGAGTATTGAGACCAAACTTGGTGTGTGTTATAACAAGCATAACCTGAGGCTACCTGCAGCGTTTCGTCACAGTGCCACCTAGTGGTCAGGAGATATAAAAAATGGCTATTTTTGCTTATAACTTCTCAGTGGTTTGACCAAAAATCTCAAAACTGGTCTTGTTAGATTCGGAGGAGCATGCCGAGTCGACCCATATCCAATTTTCCCATGTCAGCCATTTTGGGTGTCGGCCATTTTGAATTTAGCTTTAAAATGCTGTATCTTGAGAACGGATTAACATATCGTTTCGACAATAATTACAAAAATGTTCGGCACCATGCCCTGAATGTACATAAAAATTTTGGGGCCAGCGCCACCTTGTGGTCAAAAGTTATACCGAAATTTCGAAAAATGCTAATAACTTCTGAAAAAAATGGCTTATTGTAATAAAAGTGATCTCAAAATATTCCTTGGGTCAGACCGAGAACATTGATACCAATTATGCCAAAATTGGCCTTACTTCCTGTTCGCCATTTTGATGAATGTAGAAAACCTACTTTTTCGAACTCCTCCTAGACCGTTAGTCTGATTTTCACCAAATTTGACTCGGATCATCTTCAGACCATGCTGACAAAAAGTTATGGATTTCGTGTCGATATTCGAAACCGTTTTCATTTAACGCATCAACGAATTTGCAGGTAAGATGCCAAAGCGCATCGGAAGCTGTATCTCTGCAAAGCTTTGAGATATTTGCACCAAATTTGGTATGTGGCATTACCACCTCACACTGATTACACCACATAAATTTGGTAGCAGCGCCACCTATTGGTCAAGAGTAATGAAGCATTCATTAACCATTAGTTTTTAAATGAACAAAAATGCTAATAACTGTAGATAGCATTAGCCTATTGTAATGAAACTGGTCTCAAAATATTCCTTGGGTCATGCTGACAACATAGATACCAATTATGCCACAGTTGGCCAAACTCCCTGTCCGCCATTTTGATTTATGTTGAAAACCTACTTTTTCGAACTAGTCCTAGACCGTTTGTCCGATTTTCACCAAAATCGAGTCAGATCATCTTCAGACTGTGCTGACAAAAAGTTATGGATTTCATGATGATAGATGAAACCGTTTTCGTATAGCGCCTCTATAAATTTAAGGCTTTATGATAAAATGACTCTGAGGCTGTATTTCTGCAAAGCTTTGATATAAAGACACCAAACTTTGTGTGCACGTTTGTCACCTCACACTAAACACACCACATGGATTTGAGAACAGCGCCACCTGTTGGTCAAACGTAATAAGCATTAAATCATATCAGTAGGCGTTCTACATCATTTTTCTGTAATTTTCACTAAAATCCTCTTAAAATTGGTTCCTTTTCCTTATTGTTGCAGTTGGTCTGCTGTTCCTGCCATCCTTAGCTCCTCATTTTCCGCTTTGAGTGCTTGGCCCCGTAATTGCTGCTTGCAGCTATATTTATTATTATTAGGGGCCAAGCACCGAAGGTGCGAAGGCACCTATTGAAACCGTTAGAATTCTTATTAGGGGCCAAGCACCGAAGGTGCGAAGGCACCTATTGAAACCGTTAGAATTCTTATTATTATTATTATTCCGCCGCAAGTCTATGGCAGCCCATAGAACCGCTTGCGGGAAAGTTGTATAATTTGGCACACTGATAGAGGGCCGACTCAACATTAACCATAGCAAGTTTGGAGTCTCTAACTCAAACTCTCTAGCGCCACCACTTGTCCAAACTTTCACTTTCTTTTTGCTAATAACTTTTGAACCGTAAGCCATAAAATCAAAATTCCAATTTTCCCTGAATCCTTGGGTGATGCCGAGTCGAATGAACACCAAATTTCAAAAATCCTAAGGTTTAGTTTTTTTTCTATAATTTTTTGTTTATAAAACCTACTTTTTCGAACTCGTCCTAGACGGTTTGTCTGATTTTCACCAAAATTGGCTCAGATCATCTTCAGACCATGCAGGCAAAAAGTTATGGAATTCAAGTTGATTGGACAAACCGTTCTCGAATAACGCGCTAATTAATTCTACGAAAAGTGCGCAAAAACGGATGTGAGGCCATATCTCCGCAACGGTTTGTCTTATTGAGACCAAACTTGGTGTGTGTTGTAACAAGCATGACCTGAGGCTACCTGCAGTGTTTCGTCACAGTGCCACCTAGTGGTCAGGAGATATGAAAAATGGCTATTTTTGCTTATAACTTCTTAGTGCTTTGGCCAAATATCTAGAAACTGGTCCCGTTAGATTCGGAGGAGCATGCCGAGTCGAACCATATCCAATTTTCCCATGTCAGCCATTTTGGGTGTCGGCCATTTTGAATTTAGCTTTAAAATGCTGTATCTTGAGAACAGATTAACGTATCGTTTCGACCATAATTACAAAAATGTTCGGCACCATGCCCTGAATGTACATACCAATTTTGGGGCCAGCGCCACCTTGTGGTCAAAAGTTATAACGAAATTTCTAAAAATGCTAATAACTTCTGAAAAAAATGGCTTAATGTAATAAAAGTGATCTCAAAATATTCCTTGGGTCTGGCCGAGAACATTGATACCAATTATGCCAAAATTGGCCTAACTTCCTGTTCGCCATTTTGATGAATGTAGAAAACCTACTTTTTCGAACTCCTCCTAGACTGTTAGTCGGATTTTCACCAAATTTGAATCGGATCATCTTCAGACCATGCTGACAAAAAGTTATGGATTTCGTGTCGATATTCGAAACCGTTTTCATTTAACGCATCAACGAATTTGCAGGTAAGATGCCAAAGCGCATCGGAGGCTGTATCTCTGCAAAGCTTTGAGATATTTGCACCAAATTTGGTATGTGGCATTACCACCTCACACTGATTACACCACATCAATTTGGTAGCAGCGCCACCTATTGGTCAAGAGTAATGAAGCATTCATTAACCATTAGTTTTAAAATGAACAAAAATGCTAATAACTGTAGATAGCATTAGCCTATTGTAATGAAACTGGTCTCAAAATATTCCTTGGGTCATGCTGACAACATAGATATCAATTATGCAACAGTTGGCCAAACTCCCTGTCCGCCATTTTGATTTATGTTGAAAACCTACTTTTTCGAACTAGTCCTAGACCGTTTGTCCGATTTTCACCAAAATCGAGTCAGATCATCTTCAGACTGTGCTGACAAAAATTTATGGATTTCATGTTGATAGTTGAAACCGTTTTCGTACAGCGGCTCTACAAATTTTAGGCTTGATGTGAAAATGACTCTAAGGCTATATCTTTAGAAAACTTTGACATAATGACACCAAACTTTGTGTGAACGTTTGTCATCTCACACTAAACACACCACATCGATTTGATAACAGCGCCACCTGTTGGTCAAACCTAATAAGCCATTAAATCACATCAGTAGTCGTTCTACATCATTTTTCTGTCGTTTTGACTAAAATCATCCTAAAATGGCTTCTTTGTACTTATTGTTGCAGTTGGTCTGCTGTTCCTGCCATCCTTAGCTCCTCATTTTCCGCTTTGAGTGCTTGGCCCCGTAATTGCTGCTTGCAGCTATATTTATTATTATTATTCTTCCGCCGCAAGTCTATGGCAGCCCATAGAACCGCTTGCGGGAAAGTTGTATAATTTGGCACACTGATAGAGGGCCGACTCATCATTAACCATAGCAAGTTTGGAGTCTCTAATTCAAACTCTCTAGCGCCACCACTTGTCCAAACTTTCACTATCTTTTTGCTAATAACTTTTGAACCGTAAGCCATAAAATCAAAATTCCAATTTTCCCTGAATCCTTGGGTCATGCCGAGTCGAATGAACACCAAATTTCAAAAATCCTAAGGTTTAGTTTTTTTTCTATAATTTTTTGTTTATAAAACCTACTTTTTCGAACTCGTCCTACACGGTTTGTCTGATTTTCACCAAAATTGAGTCAGATCATCTTCAGACCATGGAGGCAAAAAGTTATGGAATTCAAGTTGTTTGGACAAACCGTTCTCGAATAACGCGCTAATTAATTCTACAAAAAGCGTTCAAAAATGGAAGTGAGGCAATATCTCCGGAACGCTTTGGAATATTGAGACCAAACTTGGTGTGTGTTATAACAAGCATGACCTGAGGCTACCTGCAGTGTTTCGTCACAGTGCCACCTAGTGGTCAGGAGATATGAAAAATGGCTATTTTTGCTTATAACTTCTCAGTGGTTTGACCAGAAATCTCAAAACTGG
Organism: Garra rufa; assembly: GCF_049309525.1. NCBI lineage: Eukaryota > Metazoa > Chordata > Actinopteri > Cypriniformes > Cyprinidae > Garra > Garra rufa. The sequence continues at coordinate 42,545,134 of NC_133380.1, read as the reverse complement.
TCTTGTTAGATTCGGAGGAGCATGCCGAGTCGAACCATATCCAATTTTCCCATGTCAGCCATTTTGGGTGTCGGCCATTTTGAATTTAGCTTTCAAATGCTGTATCTTGAGAACGGATTAACGTATCGTTTTGACAATAATTACAAAAATGTTCGGCACCATGCCCTGAATTTACATAAAAATTTTGGGGCCAGCGCCACCTTGTGGTCAAAAGTTATAACGAAATTTCGAAAAATGCTAATAACTTCTGAAAAAAATGGCTTATTGTAATAAAAGTGATCTCAAAATATTCCTTGGGTCAGGCCGAGAACATTGATACCAATTATGCCAAAATTGGACTAACTTCCTGTTCGCCATTTTGATTAATGTAGAAAACCTACTTTTTCGAACTCCTCCTAGACCGTTAGTCTGATTATCACCAAATTTGACTCGGATCATCTTCAGACCATGTTGACAAAAAGTTATGGATTTCGTGTCGATATTCGAAACCGTTTTCATTTCACGCATCAACGAATTTGCAGGTAAGATGCCAAAGCGCATCGGAAGCTGTATCTCTGCAAAGCTTTGAGATATTTGCACCAAATTTGGTATGTGGCATTAACACCTCACACTGATGACACCACATCAATTTGGTAGCAGCGCCACCTATTGGTCAAGAGTAATGAAGCATTCATTAACTATTAGTTTTAAAATGAACAAAAATGCTAATAACTGTAGATAGCATTAGCCTATTGTAATGAAACTGGTCTCAAAATATTCCTTGGGTCATGCCGACAACTTAGATACCAATTATGCCACAGTTGGCCAAACTCCCTGTCCGCCATTTTGATTTATGTTGAAAACCTACTTTTTCGAACTAGTCCTAGACCGTTTGTCTGATTTTCACCAAAATCGAGTCAGATCATCTTCAGACTGTGCTGACAAAAAGTTATGGATTTCATGTTGATAGTTGAAACCGTTTTCGTACAGCACCTCTATAAATTTTAGGCTTGATCTGAAAATGACTCTAAGGCTATATCTTTGGAAAATTTTGACATAATGACACCAAACTTTGTGTGAACGTTTGTCACCTCACACTAAACACACCACATCGATTTGATAACAGCGCCACCTGTTGGTCAAACCTAATAAGCCATTAAATCATATCAGTAGGCGTTCTACATCATTTTTCTGTCATTTTGACTAAAATCATCCTAAAATGGCTTCTTTTTACTTATTGTTGCAGTTGGTCTGCTGTTCCTGCCATCCTTAGCTCCTCATTTTCCGCTTTAAGTGCTTGGCCCCGTAATTGCTGCTTGCAGCTATATTTAGGGGCCAAGCACCGAAGGTGCGAAGGCACCTATTGAAACCGTTAGAATTCTTATTAGGGGCCAAGCACCGAAGGTGCGAAGGCACCTATTGTATCCGTTAGAATTATTATTATTATTATTATTCCGCCGCAAGTCTATGGCAGCCCATAGAACCGCTTGCGGGAAAGTTGTATAATTTGGCACACTGATAGAGGACAGTCCCAACATTAACCATAGCAAGTTTGGAGTCTCTAACTCAAACTCTCTAGCGCCACCACTTGTCCAAACTTTCACTTTCTTTTTGCTAATAACTTTTGAACCGTAAGCCATAAAATCAAAATTCCAATTTTCTCTGAATCCTTGGGTCATGCCGAGTCGAATGAACACCAAATTTCAAAAATCATAAGGTTTCGTTTTTTTTCTAAAATTATTTGTTTGTAAAACCTACCTTTTCGAACTCGTCCTAGACGGTTTGTCTGATTTACACCAAAATTGGCTCAGATCATCTTCAGACCATGCAGGCAAAAAGTTATGGAATTCAAGTTCATTGGACAAACTGTTCTCGAATAACGCGCTAATTAATTCTACGAAAAGCGTTCAAAAATGGAAGTGAGGCCATATCTCCGCAACGCTTTGGAATATTGAGACCAAACTTGGTGTGTGTTGTAACAAGCATGACCTGAGGCTACCTGCAGTGTTTCGTCACAGTGCCACCTAGTGGTCAGGAGTTATGAAAAATGGCTATTTTTGCTTATAACTTCTCAGTGGTTTGACCAAAAATCTCAAAACTGGTCTTGTTAGATTCGGAGGAGCATGCCGAGTCGTCCCATATCCAATTTTCCCATGTCAACCATTTTGGGTTTCGGCCATTTTGAATTTAGATTTAAAATGCTGTATCTTGAGAACGGATTAACGTATCGTTTCGACAATAATTACAAAAATGTTCGGCACCATGCCCTGAATGTACATACCAATATTGGGGCCAGCGCCACCTTGTGGTCAAAAGTTATAACGAAATTTCGAAAAATGCTAATAACTTCTGAAAAAAATGGCTTATTGTAAAAAAAGTGATCTCAAAATTTTCCTTGGGTCAGACCGAGAACATTGATATCCATTATGCCACAGTTGGCCAAACTCCCTGTCCGCCATTTTGATTAATGTAGAAAACCTACTTTTTCGAACTCCTCCTAGACCGTTAGTCGGATTTTCACCAAAATGGACTCGGATCATCTTCAGACCATGCTGACAAAAAGTTATGGATTTCGTGTCGATATTCGAAACCGTTTTCATTTAACGCATCAACGAATTTGCAGGTAAGATGCCAAAGCGCATCGGAAGCTGTATCTCTGCAAAGCTTTGAGATATTTGCACCAAATTTGGTATGTGGCGTTAACACCTCACACTGATGACACCACATCAAGTTGGTCGCAGCGCCACCTATTGGTCAAGAATAATGAAGCATTCATTAACCATTAGTTTTTAAATGAACAAAAATGCTAATAACTGTAGATAGCATTAGCCTATTGTAATGAAGCTGGTCTCAAAATATTCCTTGGGTCATGCCGACAACATAGATACCAATTATGCCACAGTTGGCCAAACTCCCTGTCCGCCATTTTGATTTATGTTGAAAACCTACTTTTTCGAACTAGTCCTAGACCGTTTGTCCGATTTTCACCAAAATCGAGTCAGATCATCATCAGACTGTGCTGACAAAAAGTTATGGATTTCATGTTGATAGTTGAAACCGTTTTCATACAGCACCTCTATAAATTTTAGGCTTGATGTGAAAATGACTCTAAGGCTATATCTTTGGAAAACTTTGACATAATGACACCAAACTTTGTGTGAACGTTTGTCACCTCACACTAAACACACCACATCGATCTGATAACAGCGCCACCTGTTGGTCAAAGGTAATAAGCCATTAAATCATATCAGTAGGCGTTCTACATCATTTTTCTGTCGTTTTGACTAAAATCATCCTAAAATGGCTTCTTTTTACTTATTGTTGCAGTTGGTCTGCTGTTCCTGCCATCCTTAGCTCCTCATTTTCCGCTTTGAGTGCTTGGCCCCGTAATTGCTGCTTGCAGCTATATTTAGGGGCCAAGCACCGAAGGTGCGAAGGCACCTATTGTATCCGTTAGAATTCTTATTATTATTATTATTCCGCCGCAAGTCTATGGCAGCCCATAGAACCGCTTGCGGGAAAGTTGTATAATTTGGCACACTGATAGAGGACCGTCCCAACATTAACCATAGCAAGTTTGGAGTCTCTAACTCAAACTCTCTAGCGCCACCATTTGTCCAAACTTTCACTTTCTTTTTGCTAATAACTTTTGAACCGTAAGCCACAAAATCAAAATTCCAATTTTCCCTGAATCCTTGGGTCATGCCGAGTCGAATGAACACCAAATTTCAAAAATCGTAAGGATTAGTTTTTTTTCTATAATTAATTGTTTGTAAAACCTACTTTTTCGAACTCGTCCTAGACGGTTTGTCTGATTTACACCAAAATTGGCTCAGATCATCTTCAGACTATGCAGGCAAAAAGTTATGGAATTCAAGTTGATTGGACAAACCGTTCTCGAATAACGCGCTAATTAATTCTACAAAAAGCGTTCAAAAATGGAAGTGAGGCAATATCTCCGGAACGCTTTGGAATATTGAGACCAAACTTGGTGTGTGTTATAACAAGCATGACCTGAGGCTACCTGCAGTGTTTCGTCACAGTGCCACCTAGTGGTCAGGAGATATGACAAATGGCTATTTTTGCTTATAACTTCTCAGTGATTTGGCCAAAAATCTCGAAACTCATTCCGTTAGATTCGGAGGAGCATGCCGAGTCGAACCATATCCAATTTTCCCATGTCAGCCATTTTGGGTGTCGGCCATTTTGAATTTAGCATTAAAATGCTGTATCTTGAGAACGGATTAACGTATCGATTCGATAATAATTACAAAAATGTTCGGCACCTTGCCCTGAATGTACAAACCAATTTTGGGGCCAGCGCCACCTTGTGGTCAAAAGTTATAACGAAATTACGAAAAATGCTAATAACTTCTGAAAAAAATGGCTTATTGTAATAAAAATGATCTCAAAATATTCCTTGGGTCAGACCGAGAACATTGATACCCATTATGCCAAAATTGGCCTAACTTCCTGTTCGCCATTTTGATGAATGTAGAAAACCTACTTTTTCGAACTCCTCCTAGACCGTTAGTCGGATTTTCACCAAATTTGACTCGGATCATCTTCAGACCATGCTGACAAAAAGTTATGGATTTCGTGTCGATATTCGAAACCGTTTTCATTTAACGCATCAACGAATTTGCAGGTAAGATGCCAAAGCGCATCGGAAGCTGTATCTCTGCAAAGCTTTGAGATATTTGCACCAAATTTGGTATATGGCATTAACACCTCACACTGATGACACCACATCAATTTGGTAGCAGCGCCACCTATTGGTCAAGAGTAATGAAGCATTCATTAACTATTAGTTTTAAAATGAACAAAAATGCTAATAACTGTAGATAGCATTAGCCTATTGTAATGAAACTGGTCTCAAAATATTCCTTGGGTCATGCCGACAACATAGATACCACCCTGCTGAAAAAACCAGCATATGCTGGTTTTTTCAGCAGGGCAATTATGCAACAGTTGGCCAAATTCCCTGTCCGCCATTTTGATTTATGTTGAAAACCTACTTTTTCGAACTAGTCCTTGACCGTTCGTCCGATTTTCACCAAAATCGAATCAGATCATCTTCAGAGTGTGCTGACAAAAAGTTATGGATTTTGTGTTGATAGATGAAACCGTTTTCGTATAGCGCCTCTATAAATTTTAGGCTTGATGTCAAAATGACTCTGAGGCTTTATCTTTGGAAAACTTTGACATAATGACACCAAACTTTGTGTGTACGTTTGTCACCTCACACTAGACACACCACATCGATTTGATAACAGCGCCACCTGTTGGTCAAACGTAATAAGCATTAAATCATTTCTGTAGGCGTTCTACATCATTTTTCTGTAATTTTGACTAAAATCCTCTTAAAATTGCTTCCTTTTACTTATTGTTGCAGTTGGTCTGCTGTTCCTGCCATCCTTAGCTCCTCATTTTCCGCTTTGAGTGCTTGGCCCCGTAATTGCTGCTTGCAGCTATATTTAGGGGCCAAGCACCGAAGGTGCGAAGGCACCTATTGAAACCGTTAGAATTCTTATTATTATTATTATTCCGCCGCAAGTCTATGGCAGCCCATAGAACCGCTTGCGGGAAAGTTGTATAATTTGGCACACTGATAGAGGGCCGACTCAACATTAACCATAGCAAGTTTGGTGTCTCTAACTCAAACTCTCTAGCGCCACCACTTGTCCAAACTTTCACTTTCTTTTTGCTAATAACTTTTGAACCGTAAGCCATAAAATCAAAATTCCAATTTTCCCTGAATCCTTGGGTGATGCCGAGTCGAATGAACACCAAATTTCAAAAATCCTAAGGTTTAGTTTTTTTTCTATAATTTTTTGTTTATAAAACCTACTTTTTCGAACTCGTCCTAGACGGTTTGTCTGATTTTCACCAAAATTGGCTCAGATCATCTTCAGACCATGCAGGCAAAAAGTTATGGAATTCAAGTTGATTGGACAAACCGTTCTCGAATAACGCGCTAATTAATTCTACGAAAAGTGCGCAAAAACGGATGTGAGGCCATATCTCCGCAACGGTTTGTCTTATTGAGACCAAACTTGGTGTGTGTTGTAACAAGCATGACCTGAGGCTACCTGCAGTGTTTCGTCACAGTGCCACCTAGTGGTCAGGAGATATGAAAAATGGCTATTTTTGCTTATAACTTCTTAGTGCTTTGGCCAAATATCTAGAAACTGGTCCCGTTAGATTCGGAGGAGCATGCCGAGTCGAACCATATCCAATTTTCCCATGTCAGCCATTTTGGGTGTCGGCCATTTTGAATTTAGCTTTAAAATGCTGTATCTTGAGAACAGATTAACGTATCGTTTCGACCATAATTACAAAAATGTTCGGCACCATGCCCTGAATGTACATACCAATTTTGGGGCCAGCGCCACCTTGTGGTCAAAAGTTATAACGAAATTTCTAAAAATGCTAATAACTTCTGAAAAAAATGGCTTAATGTAATAAAAGTGATCTCAAAATATTCCTTGGGTCTGGCCGAGAACATTGATACCAATTATGCCAAAATTGGCCTAACTTCCTGTTCGCCATTTTGATGAATGTAGAAAACCTACTTTTTCGAACTCCTCCTAGACTGTTAGTCGGATTTTCACCAAATTTGAATCGGATCATCTTCAGACCATGCTGACAAAAAGTTATGGATTTCGTGTCGATATTCGAAACCGTTTTCATTTAACGCATCAACGAATTTGCAGGTAAGATGCCAAAGCGCATCGGAGGCTGTATCTCTGCAAAGCTTTGAGATATTTGCACCAAATTTGGTATGTGGCATTACCACCTCACACTGATTACACCACATCAATTTGGTAGCAGCGCCACCTATTGGTCAAGAGTAATGAAGCATTCATTAACCATTAGTTTTAAAATGAACAAAAATGCTAATAACTGTAGATAGCATTAGCCTATTGTAATGAAACTGGTCTCAAAATATTCCTTGGGTCATGCTGACAACATAGATATCAATTATGCAACAGTTGGCCAAACTCCCTGTCCGCCATTTTGATTTATGTTGAAAACCTACTTTTTCGAACTAGTCCTAGACCGTTTGTCCGATTTTCACCAAAATCGAGTCAGATCATCTTCAGACTGTGCTGACAAAAATTTATGGATTTCATGTTGATAGTTGAAACCGTTTTCGTACAGCGGCTCTACAAATTTTAGGCTTGATGTGAAAATGACTCTAAGGCTATATCTTTAGAAAACTTTGACATAATGACACCAAACTTTGTGTGAACGTTTGTCATCTCACACTAAACACACCACATCGATTTGATAACAGCGCCACCTGTTGGTCAAACCTAATAAGCCATTAAATCACATCAGTAGTCGTTCTACATCATTTTTCTGTCGTTTTGACTAAAATCATCCTAAAATGGCTTCTTTGTACTTATTGTTGCAGTTGGTCTGCTGTTCCTGCCATCCTTAGCTCCTCATTTTCCGCTTTGAGTGCTTGGCCCCGTAATTGCTGCTTGCAGCTATATTTATTATTATTATTCTTCCGCCGCAAGTCTATGGCAGCCCATAGAACCGCTTGCGGGAAAGTTGTATAATTTGGCACACTGATAGTGGACCGTCCCAACATTAACCGTAGCAAGTTTGGATTCTCTAACTCAAACTCTCTAGCGCCACCACTTGTCCAAACTTTCACTTTCTTTTTGCTAATAACTTTTGAACCGTAAGCCATAAAATCAAAATTCCAATTTTCGCTGAATCCTTGGGTCATGCCGAGTCGAATGAACACCACATTTCAAAAATCGTAAGGTTTAGTTTTTTTTCTATAATTTTTTGTTTATAAAACCTACTTTTTCGAACTCGTCCTAGACGGTTTGTCTGATTTTCACCAAAATTGGCTCAGATCATCTTCAGACCATGCAGGCAAAAAGTTATGGAATTCAAGTTGATTGGACAAAACGTTCTCGAATAACGCGCTAATTAATTCTACGAAAAGCGCGCAAAAATGGATGTGAGGCCGTATCTCGGCAAAGGTTTGTCGTATTGAGACCAAACTTGGTGTGTGTTATAACAAGCATGACCTGAGGCTACCTGCAGTGTTTCGTCACAGTGCCACCTAGTGGTCAGGAGATATGAAAAATTGCTATTTTTGCTTATAACTTCTCAGTGGTTTGACCAAAAATCTCAAAACTGGTCTTGTTAGATTCGGAGGAGCATGCCGAGTCGACCCATATCCAATTTTCCCATGTCAGCCATTTTGGGTGTCGGCCATTTTGAATTTAGCTTTAAAACGCTGTATCTTGAGAACGGATTAACGTATCGTTTTGGCAATAATTACAAAAATGTTCGGCACCATGCCCTGAATGTACATACCAATTTTGGGGCCAGCGCCACCTTGTGGTCAAAAGTTATAACGAAATATCGAAAAATGCTAATAACTTCTGAAAAAAATGGCTTATTGTAAAAAAAGTGATCTCAAAATATTCCTTGGGTCAGGCCGAGAACATTGATACCAATTATGCCAAAATTGGCCTAACTTCCTGTTCGCCATTTTGATGAATGTAGAAAACCTACTTTTTCGAACTCCTCCTAGACCGTTAGTTGGATTTTCACCAAATTTGACTCGGATCATCTTCAGACCATGCTGACAAAAAGTTATGGATTTCGTGTCGATATTCGAAACCGTTTTCATTTAACGCATCAACGAATTTGCAGGTAAGATGCCAAAGCGCATCAGAAGCTGTATCTCTGCAAAGCTTTCAGATATTTGCACCAAATTTGGTATGTGGCATTAACACCTCACACTGATGACACCACATCAATTTGGTAGCAGCGCCACCTATTGGTCAAGAGTAATGAAGCATTCATTAACTAATAGTTTTAAAATATACAAAAATGCTAATAACTGTAGATAGCATTAGCCTATTGTAATGAAACTGGTCTCAAAATATTCCTTGGGTCATGCCGACAACATAGATACCAATTATGCAACAGTTGGCCAAACTCCCTGTCCGCCATTTTGAATTATGTTGAAAACCTCCTTTTTCAAACTAGTCCTAGACCGTTTGTCCGATTTTCACCAAAATCGAGTCAGATCATCTTCAGACTGTGCTGACAAAAAGTTATGGATTTCATGTTGATAGTTGAAACCGTTTTAGTACAGCGCCTCTATAAATTTTAGGCTTGATGTGAAAATGACTCTAAGGCTATATCTTTTTAAAACTTTGACATAATGACACCAAACTTTGTGTGAACGTTTGTCATCTCACACTAAACACACCACATCGATTTGATGAGAGCGCCACCTGTTGGTCAAACCTAATAAGCCATTAAATCATATCAGTAGGCGTTCTACATCATTTTTCTGTCGTTTTGACTAAAATCATCCTAAAATGGCTTCTTTTTACTTATTGTTGCAGTTGGTCTGCTATTTCTGCCATCATTAGCTCCTCATTTTCCGCTTTGAGTGCTTGGCCCCGTAATTGCTGCTTGCAGCTATATTTATTATTATTATTCTTCCGCCGCAAGTCTATGGCAGCCCATAGAACCGCTTGCGGGAAAGTTGTATAATTTGGCACACTGATAGAGGACCGTCCCAACATTAACCATAGCAAGTTTGGAGTCTCTAACTCAAACTCTCTAGCGCCACCATTTGTCCAAACTTTCACTTTCTTTTTGCTAATAACTTTTGAACCGTAAGCCACAAAATCAAAATTCCAATTTTCCCTGAATCCTTGGGTCATGCCGAGTCGAATGAACACCAAATTTAAAAAATCCTAAGGTTTAGTTTTTTTTCTATAATTTTTTGTTTGTAAAACCTACTTTTTCGAACTCGTCCTAGACGGTTTGTCTGATTTTCACCAAAATTGGCTCAGATCATCTTCAGACCATGCAGGCAAAAAGTTATGGAATTCAAGTTGATTGGACAAACCGTTCTCGAATAACGCGCTAATAAATTCTACAAAAAGTGCGCAAAAACGGATGTGAGGCCATATCTCCGCAACGGTTTGTCTTATTGAGACCAAACTTGGTGTTTGTTGTAACAAGCATGACCTGAGGCTACCTGCAGTGTTTCGTCATAGTGACACCTAGTGGTCAGGAGATATGAAAAATGGCTATTTTTGCTTATAACTTCTCAGTGGTTTGACCAAAAATCTCAAAACTAGTCTTGTTAGATTCGGAGGAGCATGCCGAGTCGACCCATATCCAATTTTCCCATGTCAGCCATTTTGGGTGTCGGCCATTTTGAATTTAGCTTTAAAATGCTGTATCTTGAGAACGGATTAACGTATCGTTTCGACAATAATTACAAAAATGTTCGGCACCATGCCCTGAATGTACATACCAATTTTGGAGCCAGCGCCACCTTGTGGTCAAAAGTTATAACGAAATTTTGAAAAATGCTAATAACTTCTGAAAAAAAAGGCTTATTGTAATAAAAGTGATCTCAAAATATTCCTTGGGTCAGGCCGAGAACATTGATACCAATTATGCCAAAATTGGCCTAACTTCCTGTTCGCCATCTTGATGAATGTAGAAAACCTACTTTTTCGAACTCCTCCTAGACCGTTAGTCGGATTTTCACCAAATTTGACTCGGATCATCTTCAGACCATGCTGACAAAAAGTTATGGATTTCGTGTCGATATTCGAAACCGTTTTCATTTAACGCATCAACGAATTTGCAGGTAAGATGCCAAAGCGCATCGGAAGCTGTATCTCTGCAAAGCTTTGAGATATTTGCACCAAATTTGGTATGTGGCATTAACACCTCACACTGATGACACCACATCAATTTGGTAGCAGTGCCACCTATTGGTCAAGAGTAATGAAGCATTCATTAACTATTAGTTTTAAAATGAACAAAAATGCTAATAACTGTAGATAGTATTAGCCTATTATAATGAAACTGGTCTCAAAATATTCCTTGGGTCATGCCGACAACATAGATACCAATTATGCAACAGTTGGCCAAACTCCCTGTCCGCCATTTTGAATTATGTTGAAAACCTACTTTTTCGAACTAGTCCTAGACCGTTTGTCCGATTTTCACCAAAATCGAGTCAGATCATCATCAGACTGTGCTGACAAATAGTTATGGATTTCATGTTGATAGTTGAAACCGTTTTCGTACAGCACCTCTATAAATTATAGGCTTGATGTGAAAATGACTCTAAGGCTATATCTTTGCAAAACTTTGACATAATGACACCAAACTTTGTGTGAACGTTTGTCATCTCACACTAAACACACCACATCGATTTGATAACAGCGCCACCTGTTGGTCAAACATAATAAGCCATTAAATCATATCAATAGGCGTTCTACATCATTTTTCTGTCGTTTTGACTAAAATCATCCTAAAATGGCTTCTTTTTACTTATTGTTGTAGTTGGTCTGCTGTTCCTGCCATCGTTAGCTCCTCATTTTCCGCTTTGAGTGCTTGGCCCCGTAATTGCTGCTTGCAGCTATATTTAGGGGCCAAGCACCGAAGGTGCGAAGGCACCTATTGTATCCGTTAGAATTCTTATTATTATTATTATTCCGCCGCAAGTCTATGGCAGCCCATAGAACCGCTTGCGGGAAAGTTGTATAATTTGGCACACTGATAGAGGACAGTCCCAACATTAACCATAGCAAGTTTGGAGTCTCTAACTCAAACTCTCTAGCGCCACCACTTGTCCAAACTTTCACTTTCTTTTTGCTAATAACTTTTGAACCGTAAGCCATAAAATCAAAATTCCAATTTTCTCTGAATCCTTGGGTCATGCCGAGTCGAATGAACACCAAATTTCAAAAATCATAAGGTTTCGTTTTTTTTCTAAAATTATTTGTTTGTAAAACCTACCTTTTCGAACTCGTCCTAGACGGTTTGTCTGATTTACACCAAAATTGGCTCAGATCATCTTCAGACCATGCAGGCAAAAAGTTATGGAATTCAAGTTCATTGGACAAACTGTTCTCGAATAACGCGCTAATTAATTCTACGAAAAGCGTTCAAAAATGGAAGTGAGGCCATATCTCCGCAACGCTTTGGAATATTGAGACCAAACTTGGTGTGTGTTGTAACAAGCATGACCTGAGGCTACCTGCAGTGTTTCGTCACAGTGCCACCTAGTGGTCAGGAGTTATGAAAAATGGCTATTTTTGCTTATAACTTCTCAGTGGTTTGACCAAAAATCTCAAAACTGGTCTTGTTAGATTCGGAGGAGCATGCCGAGTCGTCCCATATCCAATTTTCCCATGTCAACCATTTTGGGTTTCGGCCATTTTGAATTTAGATTTAAAATGCTGTATCTTGAGAACGGATTAACGTATCGTTTCGACAATAATTACAAAAATGTTCGGCACCATGCCCTGAATGTACATACCAATATTGGGGCCAGCGCCACCTTGTGGTCAAAAGTTATAACGAAATTTCGAAAAATGCTAATAACTTCTGAAAAAAATGGCTTATTGTAAAAAAAGTGATCTCAAAATTTTCCTTGGGTCAGACCGAGAACATTGATATCCATTATGCCACAGTTGGCCAAACTCCCTGTCCGCCATTTTGATTAATGTAGAAAACCTACTTTTTCGAACTCCTCCTAGACCGTTAGTCGGATTTTCACCAAAATGGACTCGGATCATCTTCAGACCATGCTGACAAAAAGTTATGGATTTCGTGTCGATATTCGAAACCGTTTTCATTTAACGCATCAACGAATTTGCAGGTAAGATGCCAAAGCGCATCGGAAGCTGTATCTCTGCAAAGCTTTGAGATATTTGCACCAAATTTGGTATGTGGCGTTAACACCTCACACTGATGACACCACATCAAGTTGGTCGCAGCGCCACCTATTGGTCAAGAATAATGAAGCATTCATTAACCATTAGTTTTTAAATGAACAAAAATGCTAATAACTGTAGATAGCATTAGCCTATTGTAATGAAGCTGGTCTCAAAATATTCCTTGGGTCATGCCGACAACATAGATACCAATTATGCCACAGTTGGCCAAACTCCCTGTCCGCCATTTTGATTTATGTTGAAAACCTACTTTTTCGAACTAGTCCTAGACCGTTTGTCCGATTTTCACCAAAATCGAGTCAGATCATCATCAGACTGTGCTGACAAAAAGTTATGGATTTCATGTTGATAGTTGAAACCGTTTTCGTACAGCACCTCTATAAATTTTAGGCTTGATGTGAAAATGACTCTAAGGCTATATCTTTGGAAAACTTTGACATAATGACACCAAACTTTGTGTGAACGTTTGTCACCTCACACTAAACACACCACATCGATCTGATAACAGCGCCACCTGTTGGTCAAAGGTAATAAGCCATTAAATCATATCAGTAGGCGTTCTACATCATTTTTCTGTCGTTTTGACTAAAATCATCCTAAAATGGCTTCTTTTTACTTATTGTTGCAGTTGGTCTGCTGTTCCTGCCATCCTTAGCTCCTCATTTTCCGCTTTGAGTGCTTGGCCCCGTAATTGCTGCTTGCAGCTATATTTATTATTATTATTATTATTATTCCGCCGCAAGTCTATGGCAGCCCATAGAACCGCTTGCGGGAAAGTTGTATAATTTGGCACACTAATAGTGGACCGTCCTAACATTAACCATAGCAAGTTTGGAGTCTCTAACTCAAACTCTCTAGCGCCACCACTTGTCCAAACTTTCACTTTCTTTTTGCTAATAACTTTTGAACCGTAAGCCATAAAATCAAAATTCCAATTTTCCCTGAATCCTTGGGTCATGCCGAGTCGAATGAACACCAAATTTCAAAAATCCTAAGGTTTAGTTTTTTTTCTATAATTTTTTGTTTATAAAACCTACTTTTTCGAACTCGTCCTAGACGGTTTGTCTGATTTTCACCAAAATTGGCTCAGATCATCTTCAGACCATGCAGGCAAAAAGTTATGGAATTCAAGTTGATTGGACTAACCGTTCTCGAATAACGCGCTAATTAATTCTACGAAAAGCGTTCAAAAATGGAAGTGAGGCAATATCTCCGGAACGCTTTGGAATATTGAGACCAAACTTGGTGTGTGTTATAACAAGCATGACCTGAGGCTACCTGCAGTGTTTCGTCACAGTGCCACCTAGTGGTCAGGAGATATGAAAAATGGCTATTTTTGCTTATAACTTCTCAGTGGTTTGACCAAAAATCTCAAAACTGGTCTTGTTAGATTCGGAGGAGCATGCCGAGTCGAACCATATCCAATTTTCCCATGTCAGCCATTTTGGGTGTCGGCCATTTTGAATTTAGCTTTAAAATGCTGTATCTTGAGAACGGATTGACGTATCGTTTTGACAATAATTACAAAAATGTTCGGTACCAAGCCCTGAATGTACATACGAAATTTGGGATCAGCGCCACCTTGTGGTCAAAAGTTATAACGAAATTTCGAAAAATGCTAATAACTTCTGAAAAAAATGGCTTATTGTAATAAAAGTGATCTCAAAATATTCCTTGGATCAGGCCGAGAACATTGATACCAATTATGCCAAAATTAGCCTAACTTCCTGTTCGCCATTTTGATGAATGTAGAAAACCTACTTTTTCGAACTCCTCCTAGACCGTTAGTCGGATTTTCACCAAATTTGACTCGGATCATCTTCAGAGCATGCTGACAAAAAGTTATGGATTTCGTGTCGATATTCGAAACCGTTTTCATTTAACGCATCAACGAATTTGCAAGTAAGATGCCAAAGCGCTTCGGAAGCTGTATCTCTGCAAAGCTTTGAGATATTTGCACCAAATTTGGTATGTGGCATTAACACCTCACACTGATGACACCACATCAATTTGGTAGCAGCGCCACCTATTGGTCAAGAGTAATGAAGCATTCATTAACTATTAGTTTTAAAATATACAAAAATGCTAATAACTGTAGATAGCATTAGCCTATTGTAATGAAACTGGTCTCAAAATATTCCTTGGGTCATGCCGACAACATAGATACCAATTATGCAACAGTTGGCCAAACTCCCTGTCCGCCATTTTGATTTATGTTGAAAACCTACTTTTTCGAACTAGTCCTAGACCGTTTGTCCGATTTTCACCAAAATCGAGTCAGATCATCTTCAGACTGTGCTGACAAAAAGTTATGGATTTCAAGTTGATAGTTGAAACC
Source organism: Garra rufa (assembly GCF_049309525.1). NCBI lineage: Eukaryota > Metazoa > Chordata > Actinopteri > Cypriniformes > Cyprinidae > Garra > Garra rufa. The sequence continues at coordinate 42,530,056 of NC_133380.1, read as the reverse complement.
GTTTTCGTACAGCACCTCTATAAATTTTAGGCTTGATGTGAAAATGACTCTAAGGCTATATCTTTGGAAAATTTTGACATAATGACACCAAACTTTGTGTGAACGTTTGTCACCTCACACTAAACACACCACATCGATTTGATAACAGCGCCACCTGTTGGTCAAACCTAATAAGCCATTAAATCATATCAGTAGGTGTTCTACATCATTTTTCTGTCGTTTTGACTAAAATCATCCTAAAATGGCTTCTTTTTACTTATTGTTGCAGTTGGTCTGCTGTTCCTGCCATCCTTAGCTCCTCATTTTCCACTTTGAGTGCTTGGCCCCGTAATTGCTGCTTGCAGCTATATTTATTATTATTATTATTATTCTTCCGCCGCAAGTCTAAGGCAGCCCATAGAACCGCTTGCGGGAAAGTTGTATAATTTGGCACACTGATAGAGGGCCGACTCAACATTAACCGTAGCAAGTTTGGAGTCTCTAATTCAAACTCTCTAGCGCCACCACTTGTCCAAACTTTCACTTTCTTTTTGCTAATAACTTTTGAACCGTTAGCCATAAAATCGAAATTCCAATTTTCCCTGAATCCTTGGGTTATGCCGAGTCGAATGAACACCAAATTTCAAAAATCCTAAGGTTTAGTTTTTTTTCTATAATTTTTTGTTTATAAAACCTACTTTTTCGAACTCGTCCTAGACGGTTTGTCTGATTTTCACCAAAATTGGCTCAGATCATCTTCAGACCATGCAGGCAAAAAGTTATGGAATTCAAGTTGATTGGACTAACCGTTCTCGAATAACGCGCTAATTAATTCTACGAAAAGCGTTCAAAAATGGAAGTGAGGCAATATCTCCGGAACGCTTTGGAATATTGAGACCAAACTTGGTTTGTGTTATAACAAGCATGACCTGAGGCTACCTGCAGTGTTTCGTCACAGTGCCACCTAGTGGTCAGGAGATATGAAAAATGGCTATTTTTGCTTATAACTTCTCAGTGGTTTGACCAAAAATCTCAAAACTGGTCTTGTTAGATTCGGAGGAGGATGCCGAGTCGACCCATATCCAATTTTCCCATGTCAGCCATTTTGGGTGTCGGCCATTTTGAATTTCGCTTTAAAATGCTGTATCTTGAGAACGGATTAACGTATCGTTTCGACAATAATTACAAAAATGTTCGGCACCATGCCCTGAATGTACATACCAATTTTGGGGCCAGCGCCACCTTGTGGTCAAAAGTTATAACGAAATTTCTAAAAATGCTAATAACTTCTGAAAAAAATGGCTTATTGTAATAAAAGTGATCTCAAAATATTCCTTGGGTCAGCCCGAGAACATTGATACCAATTATGCCAAAATTGGCCTAACTTCCTGTTAGCCATTTTGATTAATGTAGAAAACCTACTTTTTCGAACTCCTCCTAGACCGTTAGTCGGATTTTCACCAAATTTGACTCGGATCATCTTCAGACCATGATGACAAAAAGTTATGGATTTCGTGTCGATATTCGAAACCGTTTTCATTTAACGCATCAACGAATTTGCAGGTAAGATGCCAAAGCGCATCGGAAGCTGTATCTCTTCAAAGCTTTGAGATATTTGCACCAAATTTGGTATGTGGCATTAACACCTCACACTGATGACACCACACCAATTTGGTAGCAGCGCCACCTATTGGTCAAGAGTAATGAAGCATTCATTAACTATTAGTTTTAAAATGAACAAAAATGCTAATAACTGTAGATAGCATTAGCCTATTGTAATGAAACTGGTCTCAAAATATTCCTTGGGTCATGCCGACAACATAGATACCAATTATGCAACAGTTGGCCAAACTCCCTGACCGCCATTTTGAATTATGTTGAAAACCTACTTTTTCGAACTAGTCCTAGACCGTTTGTCCAATTTTCACCAAAATCGAGTCAGATCATCTTCAGACTGTTTTGACAAAAAGTTATGGATTTCATGTTGATAGTTGAAACCGTTTTCGTACAGCGCCTCTATAAATTTTAGGCTTGATGTGAAAATGACTCTAAGGCTATATCTTTGGAAAACTTTGACATAATGACACCAAACTTTGTGTGAACGTTTGTCATCTCACACTAAACACACCACATCGATTTGATAACAGCGCCACCTGTTGGTCAAACCTAATAAGCCATTAAATCATATCAGTAGGCGTTCTACATCACTTTTCTGTCGTTTTGAATAAAATCATCCTAAAATGGCTTCTTTTTACTTATTGTTGCAGTTGGTCTGCTGTTCCTGCCATCCTTAGCTCCTCATTTACCGCTTTAAGTGCTTGGCCCCGTAATTGCTGCTTGCAGCTATATTTATTATTATTATTATTAGGGGCCAAGCACCGAAGGTGCGAAGGCACCTATTGAAACCGTTAGAATTCTTATTATTAGGGGCCAAGCACCGAAGGTGCGTAGGCACCTATTGTATCCGTTAGAATTCTTATTATTAGGGGCCAAGCACCGAAGGTGCGAAGGCACCTATTGTATCCGTTAGAATTCTTATTATTATTATTATTCCGCCGCAAGTCTATGGCAGCCCATAGAACCGCTTGCGGGAAAGTTGTATAATTTGGCACACTGATAGAGGGCGGTCCCAACATTAACCATAGCAAGTTTGGAGTCTCTAACTCAAACTCTCTAGCGCCACCACTTGTCCAAACTTTCACTTTCTTTTTGCTAATAACTTTTGAACCGTAAGCCATAAAATCAAAATTCGAATTTTCCCTGAATCCTTGGGTCATGCCGAGTCGAATGAACACCAAATTTCAAAAATCGTAAGGATTAGTTTTTTTTCTATAATTTTTTGTTTATAAAACCTACTTTTTCGAACTCGTCCTAGACGGTTTGTCTGATTTTCACCAAATCTGGCTCAGATCATCTTCAGACCATGTAGGCAAAAAGTTATGGAATTCAAGTTGATTGGACAAACCGTTCTCGAATAACGCGCTAATTAATTCTACGAAAAGCGTTCAAAAATGGAAGTGAGGCCATATCTCCGCAATGCTTTGGAATATTGAGACCAAACTTGGTGTGTGTTGTAACAAGCATGACCCGAGGCTACCTGCAGTGTTTCGTCACAGTGCCACCTAGTGGTCAGGAGTTATGAAAAATGGATATTTTTGCTTATAACTTCTCAGTGGTTTGACCAAAAATCTCAAAACTGGTCTTGTTAGATTCGGAGGAGCATGCCGAGTCGACCCATATCCAATTTTCCCATGTCAGCCATTTTGGGTGTCGGCCATTTTGAATTTCGCTTTACAATGCTGTATCTTGAGAACGGATTAACGTATCGTTTCGACAATAATTACAAAAATGTTCGGCACCATGCCCTGAATGTACATACGAAATTTGGGATCAGCGCCACCTTGTGGTCAAAAGTTATAACGAAATTTCGAAAAATGCTAATAACTTCTGAAAAAAATGGCTTATTGTAATAAAAGTGATCTCAAAATATTCCTTGGGTCAGGCCGAGAACATTGATACCAATTATGGCAAAATTGGCCTAACTTCCTGTGCGCCATTTTGATGAAAGTAGAAAACCTACTTTTTCGAACTCCTCCTAGACCGTTAGTCGGATTTTCACCAAATTTGAACCGGATCATCTTCAGACCATGCAGACAAAAAGTTATGGATTTCGTGTCGATATTCGAAACCGTTTTCATTTAACGCATCAACGAATTTGCAGGTAAGATGCCAAAGCGCATCGGAAGCTGTATCTCTGCAAAGCTTTGAGATATTTCTACCAAATTTGGTATGTGGCATTACCACCTCACACTGATGACACCACATCAATTTGGTAGCAGCGCCACCTATTGGTCAAGAGTAATGAAGCATTCATTAACCATTAGTTTTAAAATGAACAAAAATGCTAATAACTGTAGATAGCATTAGCCTATTGTAATGAAACTGGTCTCAAAATATTCTTTGGGTCATGCCGACAACATAGATACCAATTATGCCACAGTTGGCCAAACTTCCTGTCCGCCATTTTGATTTATGTTGAAAACCTACTTTTTCGAACTAGTCCTAGACCGTTTGTCCGATTTTCACCAAAATCGAGTCATATCATCTTCAGACTGTGCTGACAAAAAGTTATGGATTTCATGATGATAGATGAAACCGTTTTTGTATAGCGCCTCTATAAATTTAAGGCTTGATGTGAAAATGACTCTAAGGCTATATCTTTGGAAAATTTTGACATAATGACACCAAACTTTGTGTGCACGTTTGTCACCTCACACTAAACACACCACATAGATTTGAGAACAGCGCCACCTGTTGGTCAAACGTAATAAGCATTAAATCATGTCAGTAGGCGTTCTACACCATTTTTCTGTAATTTTCACTAAAATCCTCTTAAAATTGCTTCCTTTTCCTTATTGTTGCAGTTGGTCTGCTGTTCCTGCCATCCTTAGCTCCTCATTTTCCGCTTTGAGTGCTTGGCCCCGTAATTGCTGCTTGCAGCTATATTTAGGGGCCAAGCACCGAAGGTGCGTAGGCACCTATTGTATCCGTTCTGTTTCTTATTATTCTTCTTCTTCCGCCGCAAGTCTATGGCAGCCCATAGAACCGCTTGCGGGAAAGTTGTATAATTTGGCACACTGATAGAGGAAAGTCTCAACATTAACTATAGCAAGTTTGGAGTCTCTAACTCAAACTCTCTAGCGCCACCACTTGTCCCAACTTTCACTTTCTTTTTGCTAATAACTTTTGAACCGTAAGCCATAAAATCAAAATTCCAATTTTCTCTGAATCCTTGGGTCATGCCGAGTCGAATGAACACCAAATTTCAAAAATCGTAAGGATTAGTTTTTTTTTCTATAATTAATTGTTTGTAAAACCTACTTTTTCGAACTCGTCCTAGATGGTTTGTCTGATTTTCACCAAAATTGGCTCAGATCATCTTCAGACCATGCAGGCAAAAAGTTATGGAATTCAAGTTGATTGGACAAACCGTTCTCGAATAACGCGCTAATTAATTCTACGAAAAGCGTTCAAAAATGGAAGTGAGGCCATATCTCCGCAACGCTTTGGAATATTGACACCAAACTTGGTGTGTGTTATAACAAGCATGACCTGAGGCTACCTGCAGTGTATCATCACAGTGCCACCTAGTGGTCAGTAGATATGAAAGTTGGCTATTTTTGCTTATTACTTCTTAGTGATTTGGCCAAAAATCTCGAAACTCATCCCGTTAGATTCGGAGGAGCATTCCGAGTCGAACCATATCCAATTTTCCCATGTCAGCCATTTTGGGTGTCGGCCATTTTGAATTTAGCTTTAAAATGCTGTATCTTGATAACGGATTAGCGTATCATTTCGACAATAATTACAAAAATGTTCGGCACCATGCCCTGAATGTACATAAAAATTTTGGGGCCAGCGCCACCTTGTGGTCAAAAGTTATAACGAAATTTCGAAAAATGCTAATAACTTCTGAAAAAAATGGCTTATTGTAATAAAGGTGATCTCAAAATATTCCTTGGGTCAGGCCGAGAACATTGATACCAATTATGCCAAAATTGGCCTAACTTCCTGTTCGCCATTTGGATGAATGTAGAAAACCTACTCTTTCGAACTCCTCCTAGACCGTTAGTCGGATTTTCCCCAAATTTGACTCAGATCATCTTCAGACCATGCTGACAAAAAGTTATGGATTTCGTGTCGATATTTGAAACCGTTTTCATTTAACGCATCAACGAATTTGCTGGAAAGATGCAAAAGCGCATCTGAAGCTGTATCTCTGTAAAGCTTTGAGATATTTGCACCAAATTTGGTATGTGGCATTACCACCTCACATCCTTACACCACATCAATTTGGTATCAGCGCCACCTATTGGTCAAGAGTAATGATGCATTCATTAACCATTAGTTTTAAAATGATCAAAAATGCTAATAACTGCAGATAGCATTAGCTTATTGTGATGAAAGTGGTCTCAAAATATTCCTTGGGTCATGCCGGCAACATAGATACCTATTATGCCACAGTTGGCCAAAGTTCCTGTCCGCCATTTTGATTTATGTTGAAAACCTACTTTTTCGAACTAGTCCTAGACCGTTCGTCCGATTTTAACCAAAATCGACTCAGATCATCTTCATACTGTGCTGACAAAAAGTTATGGATTTCTTGTTGATAGATGAAACCGTTTTCGTACAGCGTCTCTATAAATATTAGGCTTGATGCCAAAATGACTATGAGGCTTTATCTTTGGAAAACTTTGACATAAAGACACCAAACTTTATGTGTGCCTTTGTCACCTCACACTTAACACACCACATCGATTTGATAACAGCGCCACCTGTTGGTCAAACGTAATAAGCATTAAATCATATCAGTAAGCTTCTACATCATTATTTTGTAGTTTTGACTACAATCATCTTAAAATGGCTTCCTTTTACTTATTGTTGCAGTTGGTTTGCTGTTCCTGCCATCCTTAGCTCCTCATTTTCCCCTTTGAGTGCTTGGCCCCGTAATTGCTGCTTGCAGCTATATTTATTATTATTATTCTTCCGCCGCAAGTCTATGGCAGCCCATAGAACCGCTTGCGGGAAAGTTGTATAATTTGGCACACTGATAGAGGACCGTCCCATCATTAACCATAGCAAGTTTGGAGTCTCTAACTCAAACTCTCTAGCGCCACCATTTGTCCAAACTTTCACTTTGTTTTTGCTAATAACTTTTGAACCGTAAGCCACAAAATCAAAATTCCAATTTTCCCTGAATCCTTGGGTCATGCCGAGTCGAATGAACACCAAATTTCAAAAATCGTAAGGATTAGTTTTTTTTCTATAATTAATTGTTTGTAAAACCTACTTTTTCGAACTCGTCCTAGACGGTTTGTCTGATTTACACCAAAATTGGCTCAGATCATCTACAGACCATGCAGGCAAAAAGTTATGGAATTCAAGTTGATTGGACAAACCGTTCTCGAATAACGCGCTAATTAATTCTACGAAAAGCGTTCAAAAATGGAAGTGAGGCAATATCTCCGCAACGCTTTGGAATATTGAGACCAAACTTGGTGGGTGTTGTAACAAGCATGACCTGAGGCTACCTGCATTGTTTCGTCACAGTGCCACCTAGTGGTCAGGAGATATGAAAAATGGCTATTTTTGCTTATAACTTCTCAGTGATTTGGCCAAAAATCTCGAAACTCATTCCGTTAGATTCGGAGGAGCATGCCGAGTCGAACCATATCCAATTTTCCCAAGTCAGCCATTTTGGTTGTCGGCCATTTTGAATTTAGCTTTAAAATGCTGTATCTTCAGAACGGATTAACGTATCGTTTCGACAATAATTACAAAAATGTTCGGCACCATGCCCTGAATGTACATACAAATTTTGGGGCCAGCGCCACCTTGTGGTCAAAAGTTATAACGAAATTTCGAAAAATGCTAATAACTTCTGAAAAAAATGGCTTATTGTAATAAAAGTGATCTCAAAATATTCCTTGGGTCAGGCCGAGAACATTGATACCAATTATGCCAAAATTGGCCTAACTTCCTGTTCGCCATTTTGATGAATGTAGAAAACCTACTTTTTCGAACTCCTCCTAGACCGTTAGTCTGATTTTCACCAAATTTGACTCGGATCATCTTCAGACTATGCTGACAAAAAGTTATGGATTTCGTGTGGATATTCAAAACCGTTTTCATTTAACGCATCAACGAATTTGCAGGTAAGATGCCAAAGCGCATCGGAAGCTGTATCTCTGCAAAGCTTTGAGATATTTGCACCAAATTTGGTATGTGGCATTACCACCTCACACTGATTACACCACATAAATTTGGTAGCAGCGCCACCTATTGGTCAAGAGTAATGAAGCATTCATTAACCATTAGTTTTAAAATGAACAAAAATGCTAATAACTGTAGAAAGCATTAGCCTATTGTAATGAAACTGGTCTCAAAATATTCCTTGGGTCCAGCCGACAACATAGATACCCATTATGCCACAATTGGCCAAACTCCCTGTCCGCCATTTTGATTTATGTTAAAAACCTACTTTTTCGAACTAGTCCTAGACCGTTTGTCCGATTTTCACCAAAATCGAGTCAGATCATCTTCAGACTGTGCTGATAAAAAGGTTATGGATTTCATGATGATAGATGAAACCGTTTTCGTATAGCGCCTCTACAAATTTAAGGCTTGATGTGAAAATGACTCTAAGGCTATATCTTTGGAAAACTTTGACATAATGACACCAAACTTTGTGTGAACATTTGTCATCTCACACTAAACACACCACATCGATTTGATAACAGCGCCACCTGTTGGTAAAACCTAATAAGCCATTAAATCATATCAGTAGGCGTTCTACATAATTTTTTTGTCGTTTTGACTAAAATCATCCTAAAATGGCTTCTTTATACTTATTGTTGCAGTTGGTCTGCTGTTCCTGCCATCCTTAGCTCCTCATTTTCCGCTTTGAGTGCTTGGCCCCGTAATTGCTGCTTGCAGCTATATTTATTAGGGGCCAAGCACCGAAGGTGCGAAGGCACCTATTGTTTTCGTTAGAATTCTTCTTCTTATTATTATTATTATTATTATTATTCTTCCGCCGCAAGTCTATGGCAGCCCATAGAACCGCTTGCGGGAAAGTTGTATAATTTGGCACACTGATAAAGGGCTGACTCAACATTAACCATAGCAAGTTTGGAGTCTCTAATTCAAACTCTCTAGCGCCACCACTTGTCCAAACTTTCACTTTCTTTTTGCTAATAACTCTTGAACCGTAAGCCATAAAATCAAAATTCCAATTTTCCCTGAATCCTTGGGTCATGCCGAGTCGAATGAACACCAAATTTCAAAAATCGTAAGGATTAGTTTTTTTTCTATAATTTTTTGTTTGTAAAACCTACTTTTTCGAACTCGTCCTAGACGGTTTGTCTGATTTACACCAAAATTGACTCAGATCATCTTCAGACCATGCAGGCAAAAAGTTATGGAATTCAAGTTGATTGGACAAACCGTTCTCGAATAACGCGCTAATTAATTCTACGAAAAGCGAGCAAAAATGGATGTGAGGCCGTATCTCGGCAACGGTTTGTCGTATTGAGACCAATCTTGGTGAGGCTTATAACAAGCATGACCTGAGGCTACCTGCAGTGTTTCGTCACAGTGCCACCTAGTGGTCAGGAGATATGGAAAATGGCTATTTTTGCTTATAACTTCTCAGTGGTTTGACCAAAAATCTCAAAACTAGTCTTGTTAGATTCGGAGGAGCATGCCGAGTCGAACCATATCCAATTTTCCCATTTCAGCCATTTTGGGTGTCGGCCATTTTGAATTTAGCATTAAAATGCTGTATCTTGAGAACGGATTAACGTATCGTTTCGACAATAATTACAAAAATGTTCGGCACCATGCCCTGAATGTACATACCAATTTTGGGGCCAGCGCCACCTTGTGGTCAAAAGTTATAACGAAATTTCCAAAAATGCTAATAACTTCTGAACAAAATGGCTTATTGTAATAAAAGTGATCTCAAAATATTCCTTGAGTCAGGCCGAGAACATTGATACCAATTATGCCAAAATTGGCCTAACTTCCTGTTCGCCATTTTGATTAATGTAGAAAACCTACTTTTTCGAACTCCTCCTAGACCGTTAGTCGGATTTTCACCAAATTTGAACCGGATCATCTTCAGACCATGCTGACAAAAAGTTATGGATTTCGTGTCGATATTCGAAACCGTTTTCATTTAACGCATCAACGAATTTGCAGGTAAGATGCCAAAGCGCATCGGAAGCTGTATCTCTGCAAAGCTTTGAGATATTTGCACCAAATTTGGTATGTGGCATTACCACCTCACACTGATGACACCACATCAATTTGGTAGCAGCGCCACCTATTGGTCAAGAGTAATGACGCATTCACTAACCATTAGTTTTTAAATGATCAAAAATGCTAATAACTGTAGATAGCATTAGCCTATTGTAATGAAACTGGTCTCAAAATATTCCTTGGGTCATGCCGACAACATAGATACCAATTATGCCACAGTTGACCAAACTCCCTATCCGCCATTTTGATTTATGTTGAAAACCTACTTTTTCAAACTAGTCCTAGACCGTTCGTCCGATTTTCACCAAAATCGAGTCATATCATCTTCAGACTGTGCTGACAAAAAGTTATGGATTTCATGCTGATAGATGAAACCGTTTTCGTACAGCGCCTCTATAAATTTTAGGCTTGATGTGAAAATGACTCTAAGGCTATATCTTTGGAAAACTTTGACATAATGACACCAAACTTTGTGTGCACGTTTGTCACTTCACTCTAAACACACCACGTCGATTTGCTAACAGCGCCACCTGTTGGTCAAACCTTAAAAAGCCATTAAATCATATCAGTAGGCGTTGTACATCATTTTTCTGTCGTTTTGACTAAAATCATCCTAAAATGGCTTCTTTTTACTTATTGTTGCAGTTAGTCTGCTGTTCCTGCCATCCTTAGCTCCTCATTTTCCGCTTTGAGTGCTTGGCCCCGTAATTGCTGCTTGCAGCTATATTTATTATTATTAGGGCCCGAGCCCAAAAGGGCGAAGGCCCTATTGTTCTTCTAAGGATTCTTATTTTTTTTTTTTTTTTTTTTTTTTTTCAACCGTTGGGGCACTTTTGGGGGCCTTAACATACTCAAAAACTCTTGAAAATTTGCACACACATCGGAATCTGCCGTCGTCCGGACGCCACAGAGGCTGGGACCCGGGCGTGGTTCAGGGCCTCTACAGCGCCCCCTGGAACACAGTTTGAAAACTTGATGTACTGCGCACACATACATGCACGTATTGATATGAAACTCGGTACACATATAGATCTCACTGAGCCAAACAACTTTTGTACTCTATGTCATGGGCTCCACGCAACAGGAAGTGAGATATTTAGGGCTGTTTAAAAAGCATATGCTCTGGAATTTAACGTACTCCTCCCAGGAATTCCATGGGATTGTCACCAAACTCGGTCAGCATGATCTCAAGACATTGGGGACGCTAAATTGCGAGGAGATTTTTGATATCTCGAACGGTTTGGCCGTGGCAAGGCGACAAAGTTATGGCGAGAAATGAGAAACAGGAAGTGTCTAATAACTGTTGCACACATTGCCTGATTCTGATGAAACTTCACCAGTTTGTTCGTTGTATGATGCCGATTCCATAAATGTGACTATTATGAGTCAAAGTTATAGCGCCACCAACTGGCAGCAGGAAACGTGTCATTTTCAAAATGCTTTGAAATCAGCCTCTTAATTTTACTCGATTTTCTTTAAACTTCATCAAAATCATGTCAAAACACGGCCGATAAGAATATGTAAAGGGGTCGATGATAAATCAAATGCTGTTGCCATGGCAACGTGTCAAACTTTAAAATTACATTCCTGTCTTTTTGAGGCAGATAACATGCTTAGAATTTCATGAAACTCAACACACACATCAATACTAATGATAGTTAGACACTGGCAAAAGGTCATAAATGGGCGTGGAGCAGGCACTCTATAGCGCCATCTTTTGACAAAAGTTGGGGGGTTAGTTTTTCCTACAGTCACCAAACTCTGTACTTATATTGTTCTCATCAATCTGGACAACTTTCTAAATCAAACTCATTAGCTAAGACCAACAGAAAGCCGGCTATTTTGATTTGAAGGTGGATTTTTTGAAAAATCAGGTAGTAAACAAATTCACACTACTCCTAAGAACAACCAGCTGTTCACACCAAACTTTTTTAACATGAAGAGAAGATTCTGAAGATGTTAAATTGCGAGCGGATTTTGGATATCTCGAACGGTGTTGACGTGGTGATTTTTTAAAGATGTAGTAAAAAACATAACCCTAATTTTTTATATCTTTAAAGTGCAGCATCCAAACTCTTTAAAACTTTTTTCACACAGAGATCTAATCATTCTGAGCAAGTGCTGGAAATATAAATTTTATACAAGCTTCAATGAATTAAAGAAAATTAAAAAAATAACTCAGAAACCTGCTGTCACTCTGGTGAATGTCTCTACAGTATGTGTGTGCGTTCAGTCAGGCATAGAGAAGCTCATTATTGCAGGGGGGAGGGGTGAGAGGCAGAGAGGGTGACAGAGTAGAGAGCCATCCTACAGACCATCTTTGAACAAAAAATGCATGTACTGTATGTAGTGTAATTACATAAATATGTCTGATCTTTGAGAGTCTGATATTTTGAGAAAATATAAAGGGTCACTAAGTCTTTCATTGTTCGTATTTTGCAGTTGTTGTTTTTTATTTATTTTTTACTTAACTGTACCATGAACTTGTCCTATTCAGTCACATAGCAAAAGATTTTAAAAAATACAACTTTTTAGCATGATCAATTTATCTTCATTGATAGACAATATTTACATAGTGTTATTTATTGAATATAAAATAATAATAATAAAAAATTAAGACAAACTTTGACAACAAAACAAACGTTACTGTTATCTCTTCAAAACATCTGAAAACCATAATTTTAAGATCAGTTATATATATGTATCACCCCGTCAACTTGATTTTTAAAGATATTTTGAAAGAATGAAGCGTTTATAGAGCACTTTATTGTGTATTGCTGTACACCCACATGAACTGTGTTCATGTTCATGTTAATTCACAGTACATAAACTTTATATGAATACTTTTTTTAGCTTAATATTAATTAACATTAATAAGTGCTATTTATTTATTGGTCATGTTAACTAATATAGTTAATTAAAAAAAAAAAAAAGAAACTGGATGGCAACATTTTATATTTTGTGTATGTGTCTGTGTGTTGATTTTAACCCTCTGGTGCTCTTCGGTCACTTCTGACCGAAAAATTTTCTGTTTTGAATTTTTAAAAATCACTGCTTAATCGGAATGACATGAAACTCGGTGACTTTTATGCCATTTGGAATGTCAACACAAAAAAAAATTGAGGGCATGATTCAAGCAGGCTAAGTGGTCGTAAAAAAAATAGTCACACTTGTGCTCTTCGGTCTAAAATGACCGACCATAGGAAATGAATGGGAAATCGACAAAAATACAAATATTCAGAGAATTTTTGTGTGTACAATCTACAAATCCTCCACAATGCTGAAAAAAAGTACACAGCAGTGAAGGGGTGACACTCTAAAACACACCCATTCATAAACACACCCATTCACACACACACGCACACACACGCACACACATTAATATACACACCTCTATTCGGTCACTTTTGACCAAAACATTTTCGGTTTAGAATTTTTCAAAAAATCACAGCTTCAACAGAACAGTACCAAATTCATTGACTTTTATGGCATTTGGAATGTGAACACACATAAAAAATTAGGGCACGATTAAAAAAAACTAATAATAAAATAAAAACTTGTGCTCTTCGGTCTAAAATGACCGACCATTGGAAATGAATGGGAAATTGACAAAAATACAAATATTCAGAGAATTTTTGTGTGTACAATCTACAAATCCTCCACAATGCTGAAAAAAGTACACAGCAATGAAGGGGTGACACTCTAAAACACACCCATTCACAGACAGACACACACACACACACACACACACACACACACACACACACACACACACACACACTAATATACTCACCTCTATTCGGTCACTTTTGACCAAAACGGTTTTGAATTTTTTTTTAAAATCACAGCTTCATGAGAACACTACCAAATTCAGTGACTTTTATGGACACACATAAAAAATGAGGGCACGATTCCAAAAAAAAAAGAAAACTTGTGCTCTTTGGTCAAAAATGACCGACATCAGGAAATGAATGGGAAATCGACAAAAATACAAAAATGTACAGAATTTTTCTGTCTCTTTCTGACACATCCACACACACATGCACAAATGAACTGAAACACAGCAAATTGAGAAGATGTAAAATAAAATAAAAATATATGTATAAAAAAATTACATATCCAGAGTGCAAAAGACACACACTCTCTTGCATATACAAAAAATTAACACTTCAAATCATATTTATAACAAAAAACTATCCCAAACTGGATAATAAATAGTCTTTGAGATTGTTTAAATGTATGTTCAACTATTCCACCTAATAAAAATGCTGAATCAATTGTCTAAAAACAACTAGGCAATTCACAAGCTGCTTTGTAGCTTACTATACAGGCATCAAGTTACACCTGCCATTACAGATGTTTTTCTCGTTTTTTACCAACAGATGGCGCTAATCTGCCTTCAAAAATTAGTGTTGAATGGCTGAGTCTCTATTTCAACCTGAAATACTGCATTCATTAAAAAAAAATAAAAAAAAAAATTAAATTAAAATTTTTTATTATTCTCAATGGCAAAAAATGGATATTAATTACAGCATAAATATTCATTATTACATCCAAACCCTCTCAAAATTCAAAAGAAAAAAGAAAAAATATTATTAAACAAAAATGAATTGGAATGGTTTTACTGAAAAAATTACAGGATGCGTTACAGGTGTCCGGTCACTTCTGACCGCGAAGAGCACACGTGTGACTGCTAAACGAAGAGCACCAGAGGGTTAAAGTGTAACCCTTTCAATTCTGTAAACTTAAAATCCAAACTAGCAGAGGGTTACTGTGAATGCATGTGCCAACTGGGCACCGTCTTCCTTATTGATTCTTAGTTATGTAGCACTTAAGAGTGATGTCTTATAACAGGAGTCACCAGCAAAGCAATATCCACACAAAAATTGTACAGATAGGTAACAATGACATTTAAGCAGAAGTGGTGGATGTAAAGGAAGCAATAATAACATTTTGCTATCATCATGAATCATGTTCTTATCATCTTCATCAGAAAATAGGGAATTTGTAGAATACTGGTTCACAGTTGGCATTTATCTGAAGTCCTTGCATTGATTGCATTTAGTTAAATCAACATTATATTTGGTCAGTCTGATCTTGAGGCCTTAGAGATGTTAAATTGTGAAGATCTTGAGTTTTCATTAAAGGGCATGTCCGTGGTGGCCTGACAAAGTTTGATGTTTCTGCATAGACATAGAAGTGGTTATAACTTAGCCTGAAAATGTCTGATCTGCCACAAAATTCACAGGTTTGGTAAGAGTCCTGGCCTGAAGACACCTAAAGACCAATATTCAGATATTATCATAGCGCCACCTGTTGGCAGCAGGATATCTCATATATTTCACTAACTCAAACATACCAAGGTCAATCTGCACCAAACTTCATATGTTTGATAATAGTGCTGGCCTGAACACATCTACATGCCAATAATCAGTTATAGGCATAGCGCCACCAGCTGGCAGCGGCAAGTTTGGCACATTTAAGTGACTTTGACATATTTCTCCTACATTTACTGTATTAAAAGCATACTGCCCACCGTTTGCTGTTTTCCTGAAGCCACCGGTCGGCGGTGAGCCCGGGTGCGAGGGCCCGTTCATCGCTGCTCGCAGCTTTAATTATTATTATTATCCAAAGTGAATCGCATTTTAGAGGACCTAAACATTCCCGAAAACTCACAATACTTTGCACACACATCAAACCTGGCGAAAATTTACGTCTGATTTGGGTTTCAGAAGTGGGTGTGGCAAAATGGCTCGACAGCGCCACCTTTAGACGTTCAGCGGTGTGCGCTTTCAGCTGTGATTCACGTACATGCACCGAAATCGGTACACACATGTAACTCACCAATACTTACAAAAAAGCCTCTTGGAACAAAATCCGGAACCCAACAGGAAGTCGGTTAATATTAATATTCTCAGCAAAATTTGTGTCATTTTTGCCTTTTTCAGGCGTCGTACTTGAACGAACTCCTCCTACAGATTTATTCGGTTCAACGCCAAATTTGCAGAGTCTAGTCTAAAGCCCTTTGTGACGTTAAATTGTGAATATCTAGAGTTTTCATCGGAGGGCGTGTCCGTGGCGGCCTCGCAAATTTCGATGTTTCGCCATGAAAAAGGAAGTTGCTATAACTCAGGCATACAATGTCCTATCTGTCCCAAACTTCACATGTGTGATAACACTCCTGACCTGAAGATATCTAGATGCCCATATTCAGTTATAGTCATAGCGCCACCTGCAGGCAACAGGAAGTGTCATGCTGTACTCTACAACCAACTCCTCCTAGAGATTTATTCAGATCAACACCAAAATCGGTCAGTCTAATATAAAGGCCGTAGCGATGTTAAATTGTGAAGATCTTGAGTTTTCAGTAAAGGGCGTGTCCGTGGCGGCCTGACAAATTTCGAGGTCTCGCCATGGATATAAAACTTGTTGTAACTCAGCCATAAAATGTCCGATTTGCCTCAAACTTCACATGTTCGATAAGAGTCCTGGCCTGAACCAATATGAAGGCCTATATTCTATTATAATCACAGCGCCACCTGTTGGCAACAGGAAATGACTTGTACCAAACTCCTCCTAGAGATTTAATGATATCAACATTATATTTGGTCAGTCTGATCCAGAGGCCTTAGAGATGTTAAATTGTGAAGATCTTTAGTTTTCGTTAAAGGGCGTGTCCATGGCGGCCTGACAAAGTTTGATGTTTCGCCATGGACATAAAAGTTGTTATAACTCAGCCATAAAATGTCCGATCTGCCTCAAACTTCACATGTTTGGTAAAAGTCCTGGCCTGAAGACATCTAAAGGCCAATATACAGATATTATTATAGCGCCACCTATTGGCAGCAGGATATATCATATCTTGCACTAACTCACACATACCAAGGTCAATCTGCACCAAACTTCATATGTTTGATGAAAGTGCTGGCCTGAACACATCTACATGCCAATAATCAGTTATAGGTATAGCGCCACCAGCTGGCAGCAGGAAGTTTGGCACATTTAAGTGACTTTGATCTATTTTTCCTACAATTACTGTATTAAAAGCATACAGCCCACCGTTTGCTGTGTTCCTAAAGCCAGCGGTCGGCGGTGAGCCCGTGTGCGAGGGCCCGTTCATCGCTGCTTGCAGCTTTAATTATTATTCTTCTTCTTCTCCGAAATGAAAAGTCTTTTTGAGGGCCTAAACATGCCCGAAAACTCACGAAACTTTGCACACGCATCAGACCTGGCGAAAATTTACATCTGATATGGTTTTCAGAAGTGGGTGTGCCAAAATGGCTCGATAGCGCCACCTATAAAATTTCAACGGAGTGCGCCTTGAGCTACGTTTCACGTACATGTACGAAACTCGGTACACACATGTAACACACCAATACCTACAAAAAAGTCTCCTGGTGCAACATCCGAAACCCAACAGGAAGTCTGTTATATTGAATTTCCTGTACGATTTTTGTGCAGTTTTTGCCATTTTCATGCCTCGTACTTTAACGAACTCCTCCTACAGTTTTTATCCGATCATCTTCAAATTTGCTGAGTGTCTTCATAAGGCCTTTGCGATGTTAAATTGCGAAGCTTTAGAGTTTTCGTCAAAGGGCGTGTCCGTGGCGGCCGGACAAACTTTGATGTTTCGCCATGAAAAAGGAAGTTGCTATAACTCAGGCATACAATGTCCGATCTGCCTCAAACTTCACATGTTTGATAACAGTCCGGTCCTGAACACACGTCAGTGCCCATATTCAGTTATAGTCATAGCGCCACCTGCTGACAACAGGAAGTGACATGTTTAACACTGTTACGGACTCTTAGCAACATATTGAAAAGCCTTAACAAGTCTTAAATAGGCTACCAACATGCTAGAAACATGCTAAAACATGCTAGCAACACTTAGCTAATATGCTAAAGCATGCTAATAATACAAATACAAAAGGAAATTGCTGTAACTCATGCATATAATGTCAAATCTAACCCAAACTTAATATTCAACATGCTACAAACATAGTAAAGCATGCTAGCAACACTTAGCTAATATGCTAAAGCATGCTAATAATACAATGAAACAGGAAGTTACTCTAACTCAGGCATACAATGTCCAATCAGCCCCAAACTTCACATGTTTGATAAGAGGCCTGGCCTGAACACACGCCCATGCCCGTATTCAGTTATAGTCATAGTGCCACCAGCTGGTAACAGGAAGCCACATGTTCAATACTCTTGTGGATGCCTACCAAAATTTTAAAAATATCAACAAGTGTTAAACAGCGTAGCAACATGCTAGAAACATGCTATAACATGTTAGCAACATTTAGCTAAGTTCTAAAGCATACTCTTAATGCAATGAAACAGGAAGTTACTGTAACTCAGGCATGCAATGTCCAATCAGCCCCAAACTTCACATGTTTGATAACAGTCCTGACCTGAAGATATCTACATGTCAATATTCAGTTATAGTCATAGCGCCACCTACTGTCAACAGGAAGTGACATGTTTAACACTGTGACACACTATTAGCAACACACTAAAAAAGCCATTGAGTGCTAAACTAGTTTAAAACATACTCAAACATGCTAGCAACACTTACTTAGTGCTAAAGCATGTTGTTAAAGATATAAAACAGGAAGTTACTGTAACTCAGGCATGCAATGTCCAATCAGCCCCAAACTTCACATGTTTGATAAGACTCCTGGCCTGAAGATATATACATGCCCATATTCTGTTATAGTCACAGCGCCACCTGCTGACAACAGGAAGTGACGTTTAATGGTGTTACGGACTCCTAGCAACATATTAAAAAGCGTTAGCAAGTTTTAAATAGGCTAGCATCATGCTAGAATCATGTTAAAACATGATAACAACACTTAGCTAAGAGCTAAAGCATGATACTAATACAAAGAAAAATAAGTGTAACTCATGCATGCAATGTCCAATCTGACCCAAGCTTAATATGTTTGATAAGAGTCCTAGTCTGAACACAAGCCCATGCCTATATTCAGTTATAGTCATAGTGCCACCTGCTGGCAACAGGAAGTCACATGTTTAATACCGATGTGGATGCCCAGCAACATTTTAAAAATATCAACAAGTGTTAAATAGGGTAGCAACATGCTAGAAACATGTTAGCAACATTTAGCTAAGTGCTAAAGCATACTCTTAATGCAATGAAACAGGAAGTTACTGTAACTCAGGCATGCAATGTCCAATCAGCCCCAAACTTAATATGTTTGATAAGAGTCCTGGCCTGAATACATTTACATGCCAATATTCAGTTATAGTCATAGCGCCACCAGCTGGCAACAGCAAATTACTTGTTTTACACTAACTTAAACATGCAATGTACAATTTGCACCAAACTTGACATGTTTGCCAATAGTCCTGGCCTGAAGACATCTAAAAGCCAATATTTCGTAATAGCACCACCTGTTGGCAGCAGGATATGTCATGAATTACACTCAAGCATGCCATGTTCAATCTTCACCAAACTTCATATGTTTGATAAAAGCGCTGGCCTGAAGACATCTGCATGCCAATATTCAGTTATAGGCATAGCGCCACCAGCTGGCAGCAGGAAGATAGGCACATATCAATGACTTTGACATATTCCTTCTACATTTACTGTGCTAATAGCATAGTGCCCACCATTCGCCACCGATCAGCGGTGAGCCTGAGTGCGAGGGCCCTACCATCGCTGCTTGCAGCTTTAATTAGGGCCCGAGCACTACAGTGCGAGGACCCTATTGGAATTGCTCCGTTTATTCTTCTTCTTCTTCTTCTCCAAAATGAAAAGTCTTTTTGAGGGCCTAAACATGCCCGAAAACTCACGAAACTTTGCACACGCATCAGACTTGGCGAAAATTTACATCTGATATGGTTTTCAAAAGTGGGTGTGGCAAAATGGCTCGATAGCGCCACCTATAAAATTTCAACGGAGTGCCCCTTGAGCTACGTTTCACGTACATGTACGAAACTCGGTACACATATGTAACACACCAATACCTACAACAAACTCTCCTGGTGCAACATCCGAAACCCAACAGGAAGTCCGTTATATTGAATTTCCTGTATGATTTTTGTGCAGTTTTTGCCATTTTCAGGCCTCATACTGTCATGATCTGGGCTGTGGGGTTTCCCTCAGCCACCTGAGGTCGCTGTTTTCCCTTCCCTGCACTGCACTCTGATTCATCACGTCTGTTTTGTCATTAACACTGATTCACACACAGCTGTTCACTATCTGGACTCTGTATAAGAACACTCACTCTTCATTCCGTTTTCAGGTCTGCATTGTCTTGTCTCTAGTTATGTGTATTTTGTGTTCTTGGAAATCCCTGGCCTTTGAGTTCTTGATTTTGTTTTGTAGTGTTTCAGTTTGTGCCGTGTTGGCCTTTTTGTTCTGTTTTTGTGTTTATTAAATATATTCTTTCCCTCCCTGCATTTGGACCCAGACTTCCTGTTATTCAAACGTGACAGAATGCAGACCTCACTGATGGGTCCAGCGGGGAGATTTTTTTTTGAGGAGGTGGCGTCCACCTGCCTGGGGGCAGTGACCACCAGCTCTGTTCCCGACACGACGGGGATGTCGTTTGAGGCGGCGTCGGCCAAGAGATTTGAATTCATCTACGCCTGCTTGGCGGCGATGGACATCCGCAGTCCTGACGCGGTGGTGACCGCTCTCGCTGTTCCTGGCGCGGCGGTGGCCGCTCTCGCTGTTCCTGACGCGGCTGTGACCGCTCTCGCTGTTCCTGACGCGGCGGTGACCGCTCTCGCTGTTCCTGACGCCCCGGTGACCGCTCTCGCTGTTCCTGACGCCCCGGTGACCGCTCTCGCTGTTCCTGACGCGGCGGTGACCGCTTTCGCTGTTTCGGACGCGGCGGTGACCGCTTTCGCTGTTCCGGACGCGGCGGTGACCGCGCCCTCTATTCCGGACGCGGCGGTGACCGCTCTCTCTGTTCCGGACGCGGCGGTGACCGCTCTCTCTGTTCCGGACGCGGCGGTGACCGTGCCCTCTGTTCCGGACGCGGCGGTGACCGCTCTCTCTGTTCCGGACGCGGCGGTGACCGCACTCTCTGTTCCGGACGCGGCGGTGACCGTGCCCTCTGTTCCGGACGCGGCGGTGACCGCTCTCTCTGTTCCGGACGCGGCGGTGACCGCTCTCTCTGTTCCGGATGCGGCGGTGACCGCTCTCTCTGTTCCGGACGCGGCGGTGACCGTGCCCTCTGTTCCGGACGCGGCGGTGACCGTGCCCTCTGTTCCGGACGCGGCGGTGACCGCTCTCTCTGTTCCGGACGCGGCGGTGACCGTGCCCTCTGTTCCGGACGCGGCGGTGACCGCTCTCTCTGTTCCGGACGCGGCGGTGACCGCTCTCTCTGTTCCGGACGCGGCGCTGACCGCTCTCCCTGTTCCTGACGCGCCGGTGACCGTTCTCTCTGTTCCTGACGCGCCGGTGACCGCGCTCTCTGTTCCTGTTCCCCTGGCTGCAGGGCCAGCTCGCATTCCTCTGGCTGCGGGGCCCGCGGACGTTCCACTGGCGGCGAGGTCAGCTCACGTTCCTCTGGCGGCAGTGTCCACCTACGTTCCTCCGCTGCACGGGCCTGGCCCGCCATCCCTCCCCCTGAGACACCTTCCACCGTTCCTCCTCCCTCCAGATTTTTTGTTTTTGTTTTGGGAACGTCTGGAAGCCGTTCCCTTGAGAGGGGGTAATGTCATGATCTGGGCTGTGGGGTTTCCCTCAGCCACCTGAGGTCGCTGTTTTCCCTTCCCTGCACTGCACTCTGATTCATCACGTCTGTTTTGTCATTAACACTGATTCACACACAGCTGTTCACTATCTGGACTCTGTATAAGAACACTCACTCTTCATTCCGTTTTCAGGTCTGCATTGTCTTGTCTCTAGTTATGTGTATTTTGTGTTCTTGGAAATCCCTGGCCTTTGAGTTCTTGATTTTGTTTTGTAGTGTTTCAGTTTGTGCCGTGTTGGCCTTTTTGTTCTGTTTTTGTGTTTATTAAATATATTCTTTCCCTCCCTGCATTTGGACCCAGACTTCCTGTTATTCAAACGTGACACATACTTTAACGAACTCCTCCTACAGTTTTTATCCGATCATCTTCAAATTTGCTGAGTGTCATCATAAGGCCTTTGCGATGTTAAATTGCGAAGCTTTAGAGTTTTCGTCGAAGGGCGTGTCCGTGGCGGCCGGACAAACTTTGATGTTTCATCATGAAAAAGGAAGTTGCTATAACTCAGGCATACGATGTCCGATCTGCCTCAAACTTCACATGTTTGATGACAGTCCGGTCCTGAACACACGTCAGTGCCCATATTCAGTTATAGTCATAGCGCCACCTGCTGACAACAGGAAATGACATGTTTAACACTGTTACGGACTCCTAGAAACATATTGAAAAGCGTTAACAAGTCTTAAATAGGCTAGCAACATGCTACAAACATGCTAAAACATGCTAGCAACACTTAGCTAAGAGCTAAAGCATGCTATTAATACAAATACAAAAGGAAATTGCTGTAACTCATGTATATAATGTTGAATCTGACCCAAACTTAATATTCAACATGCTACAAAAATAATAAAGCATGCTAGCAACACTTAGCTAATATGTTAAAGCATGCTAATAATACAATGAAACAGGAAGTTACTCTAACTCAGGCATACAATGTCCAATCAGCCCCAAACTTAACATGTTTGATAAGAATCCTGGCCTAAACACACGCCCATGCCCGTATTCAGTTATAGTCATAGCGCCACCAGCTGGTAACAGGAAGCCACATGTTTAATACTGTTGTGGATGCCTAGCAACATTTTAAAAAAAATCAACAACTGTTAAACAGGGTAGCAACATGCTAGAAACATGCTATAACATGTTAGCAACATTTAGCTAAGTGCTAAAGCATACTCTTAATGCAATGAAACAGGAAGTTACTGTAACTCAGGCATGCAATGTCCAATCAGCCCCAAACTTCACATGTTTGATAACAGTCCTGGCCTGAAGATATCTACATGCCAATATTCAGTTATAGTTATAGCGCCACCTACTGTCAACAGGAAGTGACATGTTTAACACTGTGACACACTATTAGCAACACACTAAAAAAGCCATTGAGTGCTAAACTAGTTTAAAACGTACTCAAACATGCTAGCAACACTTACTTAGTGCTAAAGCATGTTGTTAAAGACATAAAACAGGAAGTTACTGTAACTCAGACATGCAATGTCCAATCAGCCCCAAACTTCACGTTTGATAAGAGTCCTGGCCTGAAGATATATACATGCCCATATTCAGTTATAGTCACAGCGCCACCTGCTGACAACAGGAAGTGACGTTTAATGGTGTTACGGACTCCTAGCAACATAATAAAAAGCGTCAGCAAGTTTTAAATAGGCTAGCATCATGCTAGAATCATGTTAAAACATGCTAGCAACACTTAGCTGAGAGCTAAAGCATGATATTAATACAAAGAAAAATAAGTGTAACTCATGCATACAATGTCCAATCTGACCCAAGCTTAATATGTTTGATAAGAGTCCTGGTCTGAACACAAGCCCATGCCCATATTCAGTTATAGTGATAGTGCCACCTGCTGGCAACAGGAAGTCACATGTTTAATACTGTTGTGGATGCCAAGCAACATTTTAAAAATATCAACAAGTGTTAAATAGGGTAGCAACATGCTAGAAACATGTTAGCAACATTTAGCTAAGTGCTAAAGCATACTCTTAATGCAATGAAACAGGAAGTTACTGTAACTCAGGCATGCAATGTCCAATCAGCCCCAAACTTAATATGTTTGATAAGAGTCTTGGCCTGAATACATTTACATGCCAATATTCAGTTATAGTCATAGCGCCACCAGCTGGCAACAGCAAATTACTTGTTTTACACTAACTTAAGCATGCAATGTACAATTTGCACCAAACTTGACATGTTTGCCAATAGTCCTGGCCTGAAGACATCTAAAAGCCAATATTTTGTAATAGCGCCACCTGTTGGCAGCAGGATATGTCATGACTTACACTCAAGCATGCCATGTTCAAGCTTCACCAAACTTCATATGTTTGATAAAAGCACTGGCCTGAACACATCTGCATGCCAATATTCAGTTTTAGGCATAGCGCCACCAGCTGGCAGAAGGAAGATTGGCACATATCAATGACTTTGACATATTCCTCCTACATTTTCTGTGTTAATAGCATAGTGCCCACCATTCGCCACCGATCGGCGGTGAGCCCGAGTGCGAGGGCCCTACCATCGCTGCTTGCAGCTTTAATTAGGGCCCGAGCACCGATGGTGTGAGGACCCTATTGGATCTGCTTCGTTTATTATTATTATTATTATTATTATTATTATTATTATTATTATTCTTCTCCAAAATGAATCGCATTTTTGAGGGCTTAGACATACCCGAAAACTCATGAAACTTCGCACACACATCAGACCTGGCGAAAATTTACGTCTGATATGGGTTTCAGAAGTGGGTGTGGCAAAATGGCTCGACAGCGCCACCTTTACACGTTCCACGGTGTGCGCTTTCAGCTGTGATTCACGTACATGCACGGAAATCGGTACACACATGTAACACACCAATACCTACAAAAAAGCCTCTTGGAGCAAAATCCGGAACCCAACAGGAAGTCGGTTAATATTAATATTCTCAACAAAATTTGTGTCATTTTTGCCATTTTCAGGCGTCGTACTTGAACGAACTCCTCCTAGAGGTTTATTCGGATCAACACCAAATTTGCAGAGTCTAGTCTAAAGCCCTTTGTGACGTTAAATTGTGAAGATCTAGAGTTTTTATCGGAGGGCGTGTCCATGGCGGCCTCGCAAATTTCGATGTTTCGCCATGAAAAAGGAAGTTGCTATAACTCAGGCATACAATGTCCGATCCGTCCCAAACTTCACATGTGTGATAACACTCCTGACCTGATGACATCTACATGCCCATATTCAGTTTTACTCATAGCGCCACCTGCTGGCAACAGGAAGTGTCATGCTGCACTCTGCAACAAACTCCTCCAAGAGATTTTATCAGATCAACACCAAAATCGGTCAGTCTAATAAAAACGCTTTAGCGATGTTAAATTGCGAAGATCTTGAGTTTTTGTTGAAGGGCGTGTCCGTGGTGGCCTGGCAAATTTCGAGGTCTCGCCATGGATAATACACTTGTTATAACTCAGCCATAAAATGTCCGATTTGCCTCAAACTTCACATGTTCGATAAGAGTCCTGGCCTGAACCAATCTGAAGGCCAATATTCTATTATAATCACAGCGCCACCTGTTGGCAACAGGAAATGACTTGTATCAAACTCCTCCTAGAGATTTAATGATATCAACATTATATTTGCTCAGTCTGATCTAGAGGCCTTAAAGAATTTAAATTGCGAAGATCTTGAGTTTTCGTTAAAGGGCGTGTCTGTGGCTGCATGACAAAGTTTGATGTTTCGCCATGGACATAGAAGTTGTTATAGCTCAGCCATAAACTGTCCGATCTGCCTCAAACTTCACAGGTTTGGTGAGAGTCCTGGCCTGAAGACACCTAAAGACCAATATTCAGATATTATCATAGCGCCACCTGTTGGCAGCAGGATATATCATATCTTTCACTAACTCAAACATACCAAGGTCAATCTGCACCAAACTTCATATGTTTGATGAAAGTGGTGGCCTGAACACATCTACATGTCAATAATCAGTTATAGGCATAGCGCCACCAGCTGGCAGCAGGAAATTTGGCACATTTAAGTGACTTTGACATATTTCTCCTATTTTTACTGTATTAAAAGCATACTACCCACCATTTGCTGTGTTCCTAAAGCCACCGGTCGGCGGTGAGCCCGTGTGCGAGGGCCCGTTCATCGCTGCTTGCAGCTTTAATTAGGGCCCGAGCCCAAAAGGGCGAAGGCCCTATTGTTCTTCTAAGGATTCTTATTTGTTTTTTTTTTTTTTTTTTTTTTTTTTTTTTTCAACCGTTGGGGCACTTTTGGGGGCCTTAACATACTCAAAAACTCTTGAAAATTTGCACACACGTCGGAATCTGCCGTCGTCCGGACGCCACAGAGGCTGGGACCCGGGCGTGGTTCAGGGCCTCTACAGCGCCCCCTGGAACACAGTTTGAAAACTTGATGTACTGCGCACACATACTTGCGCGTATTGATATGAAACTCGGTACACAAATAGAACTCATCGAGCTGAACAACTTTTGTACTCTATGTCATGGGCTCCACGCAACAGGAAGTGAGATATTTAGGGCTGTTTAAAAAGCGCATGCTCTGGAATTTAACGTACTCCTCCCAGGAATTCCATGGGATTGTCACCAAACTCGGTCAGCATGATCTCAAGACATTGGGGACGCTAAATTGCGAGGAGATTTTTGATATCTCGAACGGTTTGGCCGTGGCAAGGCGACAAAGTTATGGCGAGAAATGAGAAACAGGAAGTGTCTAATAACTGTTGACCACATTGCCTGATTCTGATGAAACTTCACCAGTTTGTTCGTCGTATGATGCCGATTCCATAAATGTGACTATTATGAGTCAAAGTTATAGCGCCACCAACTGGCAGCAGGAAACGTGTCATTTTCAAAATGCTTTGAAATCAGCCTCTTAATTTTACTCGATTTTCTTTAAACTTCATCAAAATCATGTCAAAACACGGCCGATAAGAATATGTAAAGGGGTCGATGATAAATCAAATGCTGTTGCCATGGCAACGTGTCAAACTTTAAAATTACATTCCTGTCTTTTCGAGGCAGATAACATGCTTAGAATTTCATGAAACTCAACACACACATCAATATTAATGATAGTTAGACACTGGCAAAAGGTCATAAATGGGCGTGGAGCAGGCACTCTATAGCGCCATCTTTTGACAAAAGTTGGGGGGTTAGTTTTTCCTACAGTCACCAAACTCTGTACTTATATTGTTCTCATCAATCTGGACAACTTTCTAAATCAAACTCATTAGCTAAGACCAACAGAAAGCCGGCTATTTTGATTTGAAGGTGGATTTTTTGAAAAATTAGGTAGTAAACAAATTCACACTACTCCTAAGAACAACCAGCTGTTCACACCAAACTTTTTTAACATGAAGAGAAGATTCTGAAGATGTTAAATTGCGAGCGGATTTTGGATATCTCGAACGGTGTTGACGTGGTGATTTTTTAAAGATGTAGTAAAAAACATAACCCTAATTTTTTATATCTTTAAAGTGCAGCATCCAAACTCTTTAAAACTTTTTTCACACAGGGATCTAATCATTCTGAGCAAGTGCTGGAAATATAAATTTTATAAAAGCTTCAATGAATTAAAGAAAATTAAAAAAATAACTCAGAAACCTGCTGTCACTCTGGTGAATGTCTCTACAGTATGTGTGTGCGTTCAGTCAGGCACAGAGAAGCTCATTATTGCAGGGGGGAGGGGTGAGAGGCAGAGAGGGTGACAGAGTAGAGAGCCATTCTACAGACCATCTTTGAACAAAAAATGCACATATGTATTGTAATTACATAAATATGTCTGATCTTTGAGAGTCTGATATTTTGAGAAAATATAAAGGGTCACTAAGTCTTTCATTGTTCGTATTTTGCAGTTGTTGATTTTATTTATTTTTTACTTAACTGTACCATGAACTTGTCCTATTCAGTCACATAGCAAAAGATTTAAAAAAATACAACTTTTTAGCATGATCAATTTATCTTCATTGATAGACAATATTTACATAGTGTTATTTATTGAATATAAAATAATAATAATAAAAAATTAAGACAAACTTTGACAACAAAACAAACGTTACTGTTATCTCTTCAAAACATCTGAAAACCATAATTTTAAGATAAGGTATATATATATGTATCACCCCGTTAAAATACTCAACTTGATTTTTAAAGATATTTTGAAAGAATGAAGCGTTTATAGAGCACTTTATTGTGTATTGCTGTACACCCACATGAACTGTGTTCATGTTCATGTTAATTCACAGTACATAAACTTTATATGAATACTTCTTTTAGCTTAATATTAATTAACATTAATAAATGCTATTTATTTATTGGTCATGTTAACTAATATAGTTAATTTTAACAAATGAAACTGGATGGCAACATTTTATATTTTGTGTGTATGTGTCTGTGTGTTGATTTTAAAGTCTAACCCTTTCAGTTCTGTAAACTTAAAATCCAAACTAGCAGATGGTTACTGTGAATGCATGTGCCAACTGGGCACCGTCTTCCTAATTGATTCTTAGTTATGTAGCGCTTAAGAGTGATGCCTTGTAACAGGAGGAGTCACCAGCAAAGCAATATCCACACAAAACTTGTACAGATAGGTAACAATGACATTTAAGCAGAAGTGGTGGACGTAAAGCAAGCAATAATAACATTTTGTTATCATCATGAATCATGTTCTTATCATCATCATCAGAGTATAGGGAAAATTTTGCATATTGGTTCACAGTTGGCATTATCTGAAGTCCTTGCATTGATTGCATTTAATTAAATCAACATTATATTTGGTCAGTCTGATCTTGAGGCCTTAGAGATGTTGAATTGTGAGGATCTTGAGTTTTCATTGAGTTGTTATAACTTAGCCATAAAATGTCTGATCTGCCACAAAATTCACAGGTTTGGTAAGAGTCCTGGCCTGAAGACACCTAAAGGCCAATATTCAGATATTATCATAGCGCCACTTGTTGGCAGCAGGATATATCATATCTTTCACTAACTCAAACATACCAAGGTCAATCTGCACCAAACTTCATATGTTTGATAATAGTGCTGGCCTGAACACATCTACATGCCAATAATCAGTTATAGGCATAGCGCCACCATCTGGCAGCGGCAAGTTTGGCACATTTAAATGACTTATGACATATTTTTTCTATATTTACTGTTTTAAAAGCATACTGCCCACCGTTTGCTGATTTCCTGAAGCCACCGGTCGGCGGTGAGCCCAGGTGCGAGGGCCCGTTCATCGCTGCTCGCAGCTTTAATTATTAGGGCCCGAGCCCAAAAGGGCGAAGGCCCTATTGTTCTTCTAAGGGTTCTTATTTTTTTTTTTTTTTTTTTTTTTTTTTTCAACCGTTGGGGCACTTTTGGGGGCCTTAACATACTCAAAAACTCTTGAAAATTTGCACACATGTCGGAATCTGCCGTCGTCCGGACGCCACAGAGGCTGGGACCCGGGCGTGGTTCAGGGCCTCTACAGCGCCCCCTGGAACACAGTTTGAAAACTTGATGTACTGCGCACACATACTTGCACGTATTGATATGAAACTCGGTACACATATAGATCTCACTGAGCCAAACAACTTTTGTACTCTATGTCATGGGCTGAACGCAACAGGAAGTGAGATATTTAGGGCTGTTTAAAAAGCGCATGCTCTGGAATTTAACGTACTCCTCCCAGGGTTTCCATAGGATTGTCACCAAACTCGGTCAGCATGATCTCAAGACATTGGGGACGCTAAATTGCGAGGGGATTTTTGATATCTCGAACGGTTTGGCCGTGGCAAGGCGACAAAGTTATGGCGAGAAATGAGAAACAGGAAGTGTCTAATTACTGTTGCACACATTGCTTGATTCTTATGAAACTTCACCAGTTTGTTTGTTGTATGATGCCGATTCCATAAATGTGACTATTATGAGTCAAAGTTATAGCGCCACCAACTGGCAGCAGGAAGTGTGTCATTTTCAAAATCCTTTGAAATCAGCCTCTTAATTTTACTTGATTTTCTTCAAACTTCATCAAAATAATGTCAAAACACGGCCGATGAGAATATGTAAAGGGGTCGATGATAAATCAAATACTGTTGCCATGGCAACGCGTCAAACTTTAAAATTTGATTCCTGTCTTTTCGAGGCAGATAACATGCTTAGAATTTCATGAAACTCAACACACACGTCAATATTAATGATAGTTAGACACTGGCAAAAGGTCATAAATGGGCGTGGAGCAGGCACTCTATAGCGCCATCTTTTGACAAAAGTTGGGGGGTTAGTTTTTCCTACAGTCACCAAACTCTGTACATATATTGTTCTCATCAATCTGGACAACTTTCTAAATCAAACTCATTAGCTAAGACCAACAGAAAGCCGGCTATTTTGATTTGAATGTGGATTTTTGGAAAAATCAGGCTGTAAACAAATTTATACTCCTCCTAAGAACAACCAGCTGTTCACACCAAACTTTTTTAACATGGAGAGAAGATTCTGAAGATGTTAAATTGCGAGCGGTTTTGGGATATCTTGAACGGTGTTGACGTGGTGATTTTTTAAAGATGTATAACCGTCATTTTCTATATCTTTAAAGTGCAGCATCTTAACTATTTAAAACTTTTTTCACACAGAGATCTTATCATTCTGAGCAAGTGCTGTAAATATCAATTTAATTCAAGCTTCTACGAATTAAAGAAAATTAAAAAAAGAAATCAGAAGCCTGCTGTCACTCTGCCTTGAGTGTCTGTGTTCAGTCACCATTGAGTGACTACCATTGAGTGACTGAAGAGAGACTGAAGGGGGAGGGGTGAAAGGGAGAGAGGGAGAGAGAGTAGAACATGCTGTCTTGCTAAAGACCATCTTTGAGGAAAAAAAGCACATTGATGTTACATAAATATGTTTGATCTTTGAGAGTCTGATATTTTGAGAAAATATAAAGGGTCACTAAGTCTTTCATTGTTTGTATTTTGCAGTTGTTGTTTTTTTATTTATTTTTTACTGAACTGTACCATGAACATGTCCTATTCAGTCACATAGCAAAAGATTAAGAAAAATACAACTTTTTAGCATGAGCGGTTTATCTTCATTGATAGACATTTATTTTCATAGTGTTATTTATTGAATATAACATTTTAATTAACAGTTTCAAGACAAACTTTGTCAACAAAACAAACTTTGCTGTTATCTGTTCAAAACATCTGAAAATTTTACCATTTTAAGATCAGTTATATATATATCGCCCCATTACAATACTCAACTTGATTTTTAAAGATATTTTGAAAGAAAGAAGCGTTTATAGAGCACTTTGTGTATTGCTGTACACCCACGTGAACTGTGTTCATGTTCATGTTAATTCACAGTTCATAAACTAATGTTAAAATATACTTTTTTACCATTAAACAATATATGAATACTTTTTTTAGCTTAATATTAATTAACATTAATAAATACTATTTAATTATTGTTCATGTTAACTAATATAGTTAATGTTAACAAATGAAACTGGTTGGTAATTTTATATATTGTGTGTATGTGTCTGTGTGTTGATTTTAAAGTTTAACCCTTTCAATTTAGTAAACTTTAAATCCAACTGACTGAGGGTTACTGTGAATGCATGTGCCAACTGGGCACCGTTTTCCTAATTGATTCTTTCTTAGTTATGTAGCACTTAAAA
This sequence comes from Garra rufa, assembly GCF_049309525.1. Lineage (NCBI taxonomy): Eukaryota > Metazoa > Chordata > Actinopteri > Cypriniformes > Cyprinidae > Garra > Garra rufa. The sequence goes on along the minus strand of NC_133380.1, from coordinate 42,498,865 downwards.
GTGATGTCTTATAACAGGAGTCACCTGCAAAGCAATATCCACACACAAATTGTACAGATAGGTAACGATGACATTTAAGCAGAAGTGGTGGACGTAAAGCAAGCAATAATAACATTTTGTTATCATCAACCTCAGAATATAGGGAAAATGTTCCCTATATTGTGAACGGCTTTGGGATATCTTGAACGGTGTTGATGTGGTGATTTGTTGGAGACACTCTATAGCGCCACCTTTTGACAAAAGTTGGAGGGTTAGTTGTAGCTACAGACATCAAACTTGGTCGGTATATTGGTCTCATCAAGCCAGACAACTTTCTAATTTACACCCATTAGCTACGACCAACAGGAAATCAGCTATTTTGATTTGAATGTGGATTTTTGGAAAAATATAGCTGTGAATAAATTCATATCACTCATAGCAGAATCAGACAGTGCACACCAAACTTTGTATACTGAAGATGTTAAATTGTGAACGGCTTTGGGATATCTTGAATGGTGTTGATGTGGTGATTTATGAAAGTAACAATAAAAAAGATGAAGAGTTATTTTCATATATCTTTAAATTGCATTATTCTAACTCATCAAAACTTTTTACATATAAAGAACAAGAAATTCTTAGGAAATACGTGTAGTTTCAAAATGTTATCATGCTCAGAGGCCCCAAAAACATTAAAAGTGTCACATAAATTTGTCAGATTAAAGCTCCAATACCAGGGATGAACACTAGAGGTCCTCATAAGATAAGGAATCGTTTGACCTCTAATGCTATTTAGCTCATTCTCAGTGTATAAGAATGAAAATAATCCATAGAATCAGTTGATATATACTGTACTGTCAATGTACTTTTACATAATTATTTTTTATAGGTGCTTAAAGAGCATTAAAATCTTTTTTTTAATCTTTTAAGGAAAAATTATATGATTTATATACATATATACACTCTCACTGATAGAATAAAAAATCTTATAGGTATGACACTATACTGCTCAGTTCACTTAATTAGAATGAGAAACAAATACATCAACTAAGTTAATATGTATTTATTTTTAATATATTTGTTTATAATTATTTCACAGATGCTTATAGATCATTAAAATAATATTTAAAAATGGTTGTAGATCATAAAACATGGTAACTATTTAAAATAGGGTCTCTTTTGTTAACAATGGTTAATGAACTAACAAACACGAACGAACAACGAACAATATATTTGTACTAGATTTTCTTCAAACTTCATCAGAATAATGTAAAAACACGGCCGACGAGAGTCTGTAAAGGCGTCCCTGATGCATCAAATGCTGTTGCCATGGCAAATAAATAAAAATAAAAAAAACCTTCAAATATTTGTTTCCTGTGTTTTTAAGGCAGATAGTGTGCTTAGAATTTCATTTTCCATTTTCAATTTTCAATGATTTATTATATATTTAAAGTGCAGCATCCTAACTCTTTGAATCTTTTTTCATACAAATAACTATTCATTCTGATCAAACACAGTTCATTTCATAATTTTACAAAACTCCACGAATGAAAGAAAATTAAAAAACATATCTGATCTCACTCTGCTCTGCACTCTATATGTGTGTTTGTGTGGTAAGTGGCTGAGTGTAAGGAGGGGGGATGGGTGGTAAGAGAAAGAGTCAGACAGGAGGAGAGACAGTTAGGGTTAGTCCAAAGGGTTACTGTGAATGCATGTGCCAACTGGGCAACGTTTTCCTGATGCTATCGGGATGGCGACTGCACAGACGGCGAGGGCCCGGTCATCGCTGCTTGCAGCTTTAATTATTATTATTCTTCTTATCCGGAATGAATCGCATTTTTGAGGGCCTAAACATACCCGAAAACTAACAAAACTTTGCACACACATCAGACCTGGCGAAAATGGACATCTGATATGGGTTGCAGAAGTGGGTGTGGCAAAATGGCTCAATAGCGCCACCTTTACACGTTCCGCGGTGTGCGCATTCAGCTGTGATTATCGTACATGCACAAAAATCGGTACACATATGTAACACACCAATACCTACAAAAAAGCCTCTTGAGATAAAATCCGACACCCAACAGGAAGTCGGTTATTATTAATTTTCTCGGCAAAATTTGTGTCATTTTTGCCATTTTCAGGTGTCATACTTGAACGAACTCCTCCTAGAGATTTATTCCGATCAACACCAAATTTGGTGAGTCTAATCTAAAGCCCTTTGTGACGTTAAATTGTGAAGATCTAGAGTTTTCATCAGAGGGCGTGTCCGTGGCGGCCTCGCAAATTTCGATGTTTCGCCATGAAAAAGGAAGTTGCTATAACTTAGGCATAAAATGTCCGATCTGTCCCAAACTTCACATGTGTGATAACACTCCTGACCTGAAGACATCTACATGCCCATATTCAGTTATAGTCATAGCGCCACCTGCTGGCAACAGGAAGTGTCATGTTGTACTCTGCAACAAACTCCTCCTAGAAATTTATACAGATCAACACCAAAATCGGTCAGTCTAATATAAAGGCTTTAGTGATGTTAAATTGCGAAGATCTTGAGTTTTCGTTGAAGGGCGTGTCCGTGGCGGCCTGACAAATTTCGAGTTCTCGCCATGGATATAAAACTTGTTATAACTCAGCCATAAAATGTCCAATTAGCCTCAAACTTCACATATTCGATAAGAGTCCTGGCCTAAACACATCTGAAGGCCAATATTCTATTATAATCACAGCGCCACCTGTTGGCAACAGGAAATGGCTTGTATCAAACTCCTCTTAGAGATTTAATGATATTAACATTATATTTGGTCATTCTGATCTAGAGGCCTTAAAGATGTTAAATTGCGAAGATCTTGAGTTTTCGTTAAAGGGCGTGTCTGTGGCGGCGTGACAAAGTTTGATGTTTCGCCATGGACATAGAAGTTGTTATAACTCAGCCATAAAATGTTCGATCTGCCTCAAACTTCACAGGTTTGGTAAGAGTCCTGGCCTGAAGACAGCAAAAGGCCAATATTCAGATATTATCATAGCGCCACCTGTTGGCAGCAGGATATATCATATCTTTCACTAACTCAAACATACCAAGGTCAATCTGCACCAAACTTCATATGTTTGATGAAAGTGGTGGCCTGAACACATCTACATGCCAATAATCAGTTATATGCATAGCGCCACCAGCTGGCAGCAGGAAATTTGGCACATTTAAGTGACTTTGACATATTTCTCCTATTTTTAATGTATTAAAAGCATACTACCCACCATTTGCTGTTTTCCTAAAGCCACCGGTCGGCGGTGAGCCCGGGTGCGAGGGCCCGTTCATCGCTGCTTGCAGCTTTAATTAGGGCCCGAGCCCAAAAGGGCGAAGGCCCTATTGTTCTTCTAAGGGTTATTATTTTTTTTTTTTTATTTATTTTTTTTTTTCAACCTTCCGGGCACTTTTGGGGGCCTTAACATACTCAAAAACTCTTGAAAATTTGCACACACGTCGGAATCTGCGGCCATCAGGATGCCACAGAGGCTGGGACCCGGGCGTGGTTCAGGGCCTCTACAGCGCCCCCTGGAACACAGTTTGAAAACTTGATGTACTGCGCACACATACTTGCATGTATTGATATGAAACTCGGTACACATATAGATCTCACTGAGCCAAACAACTTTTGTACTCTATGTCATAGGCTCCACCTGACAGGAAGTGAGATATTTAGGGCTGTTTAAAAAGCGCATGCTCTGGAATTTAACGTACTCCTCCCAGGAATTCCATGGGATTGTCACCAAACTCGGTCAGCATGATCTCAAGACATTGGGGACGCTAAATTGCGAGGAGATTTTTGATATCTCGAACGGTTTGGCCGTGGCAAGGCGACAAAGTTATGGCGAGAAATGAGAAACAGGAAGTGTCTAATAACTGTTGACCACATTGCCTGATTCTGCTGAAACTTCACCAGTTTGTTCGTTGTATGATGCCGATTCCATAAATGTGACTATTATGAGTCAAAGTTATAGCGCCACCAACTGGCAGCAGGAAGTGTGTCATTTTCAAAATGCTTTGAAATCAGCCTCTTAATTTTACTCGATTTTCTTTAAACTTCATCAAAATCATGTCAAAACACGGCCGATAAGAATATGTAAAGGGGTCGATGATAAATCGAATGCTGTTGCCATGGCAACATGTCAAACTTTAAAATTAGATTCCTGTCTTTTCGAGGCAGTTAACATGCTTAGAATTTCATGAAACTCAACACACACATCAATATTAATGATAGTTAGACACTGGCAAAAGGTCATAAATGGGCGTGGAGCAGGCACTCTATAGCGCCATCTTTTGACAAAAGTTGGGGGGTTAGTTTTTCCTACAGTCACCAAACTCTTTACATATATTAATCTCATCAATTTGGACAACTTTCTAAATTAAACTCATTAGCTAAGACCAACAGGAAGCCGGCTATTTTGATTTGAATGTGGATTTTTGGAAAAATCAGGCTGTAAACAAATGCACACTACTTCTAAGAACAACCAGCTGTTCACACCAAACTTTTTTAACATGAAGAGAATATTCTGAAGATGTTAAATTGCGAGCGGATTTTGGATATCTTGAACTGTGTGGACGTGGTGATTTTTTAAAGATATAGTAAAAAATATTTTTATATCTTTAAAGTGCAGCATCCAAACTCTTTAAAACTTTTTTCACACAGAGATCTAATCATTCTGAGCAAGTGCTGCAAATAAAAAATGTATACAAGCTTCTATGAATTAAAGAAAATTTAAAAAAGAACTCAGAAACCTGCTGTCACTCTGGTGAATGTCTCTACAGTATGTGTGTGCGTTCAGTCAGGCACAGAGAAGCTCATTATTGCAGGGGGGAGGGGTGAGAGGCAGAGAGGGAGAGAGGGGTAGAAAGTGAAATTAAGCTATCTTGCTTAATGACCATCTTTGAGAAATGCACACACACATATATATATATATATATATATATATATATATATATATATATATATATATATATAGTGTAATCGAAATAAATATGTCTGATCTTTGAGAGTCTGATATTTTGAGAAAATATAAAGGGTCACTAAGTCTTTCATTGTTTGTATTTTGCAGTTGTTGTTTTTTTATTTTTTTTATTTTTTTAATGAACTATACCATGAACTTGTCCTATTCAGTCACATAGCAAAAGATTAAGAAAAATTAAACTTTTAGCATTAGCGATTTATCTTCATTGATAGACATTTATTTTCATAGTGTTATTTATTGAATATAAAATTTAAATTAACAATTTCAAGACAAACTTGGACAACAAAACAAGCTTTGCTGTTATCTGTTCAAAACATCTGAAAATTATAAAATTTTAAGATGAGTTTTATATATATATATATATATATATATATATATATATATATATATATATATATATATATATATATATATATTAGATAATAGTGATGGCCTGAACACATCTACATGCCAATAGTTAGTTACAGGCATAGCGCCACCATCTTTCAGCAGCAAGTTTGGCACATTTAAATGACTTATGACAGATTTTTTCTATATTTACTGTATTAAAAGCATACTGCCCACCGTTTGCTGATTTCCTGAAGCCACCGAACGGCGGTGAGCCCGGGTGCGAGGGCCCGTTCATCGCTGCTCGCAGCTTTAATTAGGGCCCGAGCCCAAAAGGGCGAAGGCCCTATTGTTCTTCTAAGGGTTATTATTATTTTTTTTTTTTTTTTTTTTTTTCAACCTTCCGGGCACTTTTGGGGGCCTTAACATACTCAAAAACTCTTGAAAATTTGCACACACGTCGGAATCTGCGGCCATCAGGACGCCACAGAGGCTGGGACCCGGGCGTGGTTCAGGGCCTCTACAGCGCCCCCTGGAACACAGTTTGAAAACTTGATGTACTGCGCACACATACTTGCACGTATTGATATGAAACTCGGTACACATATAGATCTCACTGAGCCAAACAACTTTTGTACTCTATGTCATAGGCTCCACCTGACAGGAAGTGAGATATTTAGGGCTGTTTAAAAAGCGCATGCTCTGGAATTTAACGTACTCCTCCCAGGAATTCCATGGGATTGTCACCAAACTCGGTCAGCATGATCTCAAGACATTGGGGACGCTAAATTGCGAGGAGATTTTTGATATCTCGAACGGTTTGGCCGTGGCAAGGCGACAAAGTTATGGCGTGAAATGAGAAACAGGAAGTGTCTAATAACTGTTGACCACATTGCCTGATTCTGATGAAACTTCACCAGTTTGTTCGTTGTATGATGCCGATTCCATAAATGTGACTATTATGAGTCAAAGTTATAGCGCCACCAACTGGCAGCAGGAAGTGTGTCATTTTCAAAATGCTTTGAAATCAGCCTCTTAATTTTACTCGATTTTCTTTAAACTTCATCAAAATCATGTCAAAACACGGCCGATAAGAATATGTAAAGGGGTCGATGATAAATCGAATGCTGTTGCCATGGCAACATGTCAAACTTTAAAATTAGATTCCTGTCTTTTCGAGGCAGTTAACATGCTTAGAATTTCATGAAACTCAACACACACATCAATATTTATGATAGTTAGACACTGGCAAAAGGTCATAAATGGGCGTGGAGCAGGCACTCTATAGCGCCATCTTTTGACAAAAGTTGGGGGGTTAGTTTTTCCTACAGTCACCAAACTCTGTACATATATTAATCTCATCAATTTGGACAACTTTCTAAATCAAACTCATTAGCTAAGACAAACAGGAAGCCGGCTATTTTGATTTGAATGTGGATTTTTGGAAAAATCAGGCTGTAAACAAATTCACACTACTTCTAAGAACAAGCAGCTGTTCACACCAAACTTTTTTTAACATGAAGAGAAGATTCTGAAGATGTTAAATTGCGAGCGGATTTTGGATATCTTGAACGGTGTGGACGTGGTGATTTTTTAAAGATATAGTAAAAAATATTTTTATATCTTTAAAGTGCAGCATCCAAACTCTTTAAAACTTTTTTCACACAGAGATCTAATCATTCTGAGCAAGTGCTGTAAATAAAAAATGTATACAAGCTTCAATGAATTAAAGAAAATTAAAAAAAGAACTCAGAAACCTGCTGTCACTCTGGTGAATGTCTCTACAGTATGTGTGTGCGTTCAGTCAGGCACAGAGAAGCTCATTATTGCAGGGGGGAGGGGTGAGAGGCAGAGAGGGAGAGAGGGGTAGAAAGTGAAACATGCTATCTTGCTTATAGACCATCTTTGAGAAATGCACACATATATATATAGTGTAATCGAAATAAATACGTCTGATCTTTGAGAGTCTGATATTTTGAGAAAATATAAAGGGTCACTAAGTCTTTCATTGTTTGTATTTTGCAGTTGTTTTTTTTTTTATTTTTTTATTTTTTTACTGAACTATACCATGAACTTGTCCTATTCAGTCACATAGCAAAAGATTAAGAAAAATTAAACTTTTAGCATTAGCGATTTATCTTCATTGATAGACATTTATTTTCATAGTGTTATTTATTGAATATAAAATTTAAATTAACAATTTCAAGACAAACTTGGACAACAAAACAAGCTTTGCTGTTATCTGTTCAAAACATCTGAAAATTATAAAATTTTAAGATGAGTTATATATATATATATATATATATATATATATATCGCCCCTTTCAATACTCAACTTGTTTTTAAAGATATTTTGAAAGAATGAAGCGTTTATAGAGCACTTTATTGTGTATTGCTGTACACCCCCATGAACTGTGTTCATGTTCATGTTAATTCACAGTACATAAATTATATATGAATACTTTTTTAGCTTAATATTAATTAACATTAATAAATGCTATTTATTTATTGGTCATGTTAACTAATATAGTTAATGCTAACAAATAAAACTGAATGGCAACATTTTATATTTTGTGTGTATGTGTCTGTGTGTTGATTTTAAAGTCTAACCCTTTCAATTCTGTAAACTTTAAATCCAAACTAGCAGAGGGTTACTGTGAATGCATGTGCCAACTGGGCACCGTCTTCCTTATTGATTCTTAGTTATGTAGCGCTTAAGAGTGATGTCTTATAACAGGAGGAGTCACCAGCAAAGCAATATCCACACAAAAATTGTACAGATAGGTAACGATGACATTTAAGCAGAAGTGGTGGACGTAAAGCAAGCAATAATAACATTTTGTTATCATCATGAATTACATGTTCTTATCATCATCATCAGAGTATAGGGAAAATTTAGCATATTGGTTCACAGTTGGCATTATCTGAAGTCCTTGCATTGATTGCATTTAATTAAATCAACATTATATTTGGTCAGTCTGATTCTTGAGGCCTTAGAGATGTTAAATTGTGAAGATCTTGAGTTTTCATTGAGTTGTTATAACTTAGCCATAAAATGTCTGATCTGCCACAAAATTCACAGGTTTGGTAAGAGTCCTGGCCTGAAGACACCTAAAGACCAATATTCAGATATTATCATAGCGCCACTTGTTGGCAGCAGGATATATCATATCTTTCACTAACTCAAACATACCAAGGTCAATCTGCACCAAACTTCATATGTTTGATAATAGTGATGGCCTGAACACATCTACATGCCAATAATTAGTTACAGGCGTAGCGCCACCATCTTTCAGCAGCAAGTTTGGCACATTTAAATGACTTATGACAGATTTTTTCTATATTTACTGTATTAAAAGCATACTGCCCACCGTTTGCTGATTTCCTGAAGCCACCGGTCGGCGGTGAGCCCGGGTGCGAGGGCCCGTTCATCGCTGCTCGCAGCTTTAATTAGGGCCCGAGCCCAAAAGGGCGAAGGCCCTATTGTTCTTCTAAGGATTCTTATTTGTTTTTTTTGTTTTTTTTTTATTAGGGCCCGAGCACCGATGGTGTGAGGACCCTATTGGATCTGCTTCGTTTATTATTATTATTATTATTATTATTATTATTATTAGGGCCCGAGCACCGATGGTGTGAGGACCCTATTGGATCTGCTCCGTTTCTTATTATTAGGGCCCGAGCCCAAAAGGGCGAAGGCCCTATTGTTCTTCTAAGGGTTCTTATTTTTTTTTTTTTTTTACACCTTCCGGGCACTTTTGGGGGCCTTAACATACTCAAAAACTCTTGAAAATTTGCACACACGTCGGAATCTGCGGCCATCAGGACGCCACAGAGGCTGGGACCCGGGCGTGGTTCAGGGCCTCTACAGCGCCCCCTGGAACACAGTTTGAAAACTTGATGTACTGCGCACACATACTTGCACGTACTGATATGAAACTCGGTACACATATAGATCTCACTGAGCCAAACAACTTTTGTACTCTATGTCATAGGCTCCACCTGACAGGAAGTGAGATATTTAGGGCTGTTTAAAAAGCGCATGCTCTGGAATTTAACGTACTCCTCCCAGGAATTCCATTGGATTGTCACCAAACTCGGTCAGCATGATCTCAAGACATTGGGGACGCTAAATTGCGAGGAGATTTTTGATATCTCCAACGGTTTGGCCGTGGCAAGGCGACAAAGTTATGGCGAGAAATGAGAAACAGGAAGTGTCTAATAACTGTTGCACACATTGCCTGATTCTGATGAAACTTCACCAGTTTGTTCGTTGTATGATGCCGATTCCATAAATGTGACTATTATGAGTCAAAGTTATAGCGCCACCAACTGGCAGCAGGAAGTGTGTCATTTTCAAAATGCTTTGAAATCAGCCTCTTAATTTTACTCGATTTTCTTTAAACTTCATCAAAATCATGTCAAAACACGGCCGATAAGAATATGTAAAGGGGTCGATGATAAATCGAATGCTGTTGCCATGGCAACATGTCAAACTTTAAAATTAGATTCCTGTCTTTTCGAGGCAGTTAACATGCTTAGAATTTCATGAAACTCAACACACACATCAATATTTATGATAGTTAGACACTGGCAAAAGGTCATAAATGGGCGTGGAGCAGGCACTCTATAGCGCCATCTTTTGACAAAAGTTGGGGGGTTAGTTTTTCCTACAGTCACCAAACTCTGTACATATATTAATCTCATCAATTTGGACAACTTTCTAAATCAAACTCATTAGCTAAGACCAACAGGAAGCCGGCTATTTCGATTTGAATGTGGATTTTTTGAAAAATCAGGCTGTAAACAAATTCACACTCCTTCTAAGAACAACCAGTTGTTCACACCAAACTTTTTTAACATGAAGAGAAGATTCTGAAGATGTTAAATTGCGAGCGGATTTGGGATATCTTGAACGGTGTTGACGTGGTGATTTTTTAAAGATGTAGTAAAAAACATAACCCTAATTTTTTATATCTTTAAAGTGCAGCATCCAAACTCTTTAAAACTTTTTTCACACAGAGATCTAATCATTATGAGCAAGTGCTGGTAATATCATAATTATTCAAGCTTCTATGAATTAAAGAAAATTAAAAAAGATATCAGTAACCTGCTGTCACTGGGCTGACTGTGTTGACACTAGAAGAGTGACTGAAGGGGGGAGGGGTGAAAGGGAGAGAGACCAGTGGAACATGCTGTTTTGCTTAAGACCATCTTTGAGGAAGATGCACATTGCTGTAGTTTAATCTACATAAATATGTCTGAACTTTGAGAGTCTGATCTTTGAGAAAATATAAAGGGTCACAAACTCTTTCAGTCTTTGTATATTGCAGTTGTTGTTTTTTTTTATTTATTTTTTCCTGAACTGTACCATGAACTTGTCCTATTCAGTCACATAGCAAAAGATTAAGAAAAATACAACTTTTTAGCATGAGAGTGATTTATCTTCATTGATAGACATTTATTTTCATAATTTAAATTTTAGATTCAATAAAAAAAAAACACTTTCAAGTGTCACTGTCATTTCAAGACAAACTTTGACAACAAAACAAACTTTGCTGTTATCTGTTCAAAACATCTGAAAATTGTACCATTTTAAGATGAGTCATATTTATATACCGCCCCATTACAATACCCAACTTGATTTTTAAAGATATTTTGAAAGAGTGAAGCGTTTATTGAGCACTTTATTGTGTATTGCTGTACACCCACATGAACTGTGTTCATGTTCATGTTAATTCACAGTACATAAACTAATGTTAAAAGATACTAATTTACCTTTAAACAATATATGAGTACTTTTTTAGGTTAATATTAATTAACATTAATAAATGCTATTTAATTATTGTTCATGTTAACAATGTTAACAAATGAAACTGGATGGTAAAATTGTATATCTAGTGTGTATGTGTCTGTGTGTTGATTTTAAAGTTTAACCCTTTCAATTCTGTAAGCTTTAAATCCAAACTGGCTGAGGGTTACTGTGAATGCATGGGCCAACTGGGCACCGTTTTCCTAATTGATTCTTAGTTATGTAGCACTTAAGAGTGATGTCTTATAACAGGAGTCACCAGCAAAGCAATATCCACACACAAATTGTACAGATAGGTAACGATGACATTTAAGCAGAAATGGTGGACGTAAAGCAAGCAATAATAACATTTTGTTACCATCATGAATCATGTTCTTATCTTTATCATCAGAATAAAGGAAAAATTTAGCATATTGGTTCACAGTTGGCATTATCTGAAGTCCTTGCAGGGGTTTAGGTTTATAGCAAACTCCTCCTATAAATTTAATGATATCAACATTATATTTGGTCAGTCTGATCTAGAGGCCTTAGAGATGTTAAATTGTTAAGATCTTGAGTAAAAGGGCGTGTCCGTGGCGGCCTGACAAAGTTTGTTGTTTCGCCATGGACATAAAAGTTGTTATAATTCAGCCATAAAATGTCTGATCTGCCTCAAAATTCACAGGTTTGGTAAGAGTCCTGGCCTGAAGACACCTAAAGACTAATATTCAGATATTATCATAGCGCCACCTGTTGGCAGTAGGATATCTCATATCTTTCACTAACTCAAACATACCAAAATCAATTTGCACCAAACTTCATATGTTTGATAATAGTGCTGGCCTGAACACATCTACATGCCAATAATCAGTTATAGGCATAGCGCCACCAGCTGGCAGCGGCAAGTTTGGCACATTTAAATGACTTATGACATATTTCTCCTACATTTACTGTATTAAAAGCATACTGCCCACCGTTTGCTGTTTTCCTAAAGCCACCGGTCAGCGGTGAGCCCGGGTGCGAGGGCCCGTTCATCGCTGCTCGCAGCTTTAATTATTATTATTCTTCTTCTCCGGAATGAATCGCATTTTTGAGGGCCTAAACATACCCGAAAACTCATGAAACTTTGCACACACATCAAACCTGGCGAAAATGGACGTCTGATATGGGTTGCAGAAGTGGGTGTGGCAAAATGGCTCAATAGCGCCACCTTTACACGTTCCGCGGTGTGCGCATTCAGCTGTGATTCACGTACATGCACGCAAATCGGTACACACATGTAACTCACCAATACCTACAAAAAAGCCTCCTGGGACAAAATCCGAAACCCAACAGGAAGTCGGTTATTATTAATTTTCTTAGCAAAATTTGTGTCATTTTTGCCATTTTCAGGCGTCATACTTGAACGAACTCCTCCTAGAGATTTATTCGGATCAACACCAAATTTGGTGAGTCTAATCTAAAGCCCTTTGTGACGTTAAATTGCGAAGATCTAGAGTTTTCATCAGAGGGCGTGTCCGTGGCGGCCTCGCAAATTTCGATGTTTCGCCATGAAAAAGGAAGTTGCTATAACTCAGGCATAAAATGCCCGATCTGCCCCAAACTTCACATGTGTGATAACACTCCTGACCTGAAGACATCTACATGCCCATATTCAGTTTTACTCATAGCGCCACCTGCAGGCACCAGGAAGTGTCATGCTGTACTCTGCAATAAATTCCTCCTGGAGATTTAATCAGATCAACACCAAAATCGGTCAGTCTAATAAAAAGGCTTTAGCGATGTTAAATTGCGAAGATCTTGAGTTTTCGTTGAAGGGCGTGTCCGTGGCGGCCTGGCAAATTTCGTGGTCTCGCCATGGATATAAATCTTGTTATAACTCAGCCATAAAATGTCCGATTTGCCTCAAACTTCACATGTTCGATAAGAGTCCTGGCCTGAACCAATCTGAAGGCCTATATTCTATTATAATCACAGCGCCACCTGTTGGCAACAGGAAATGACTTGTACCAAACTCCTCCTAGAGATTTAATGATATCAACATTATCTTCAGTCAGTCTGATCTAGAGGTCTTAGAGATGTTAAATTGCGAAGAACTTGAGTTTTCGTTAAAGGGCGTGTCTGTGGCGGCGTCACAAAGTTTGATGTTTCGCCATGGACATAGAAGTTGTTATAACTCAGCCATAAAATGTCCGATCTGCCTCAAACTTCACAGGTTTTGTAAGAGTCCTGGCCTGAAGACACCTAAAGGCCAATATTCAGATATTATCATAGCGCCACCTGTTGGCAGCAGGATATATCATATATTTCACTAACTCAAACATACCAAGGTCAATCTGCACCAAACTTTATATGTTTGATCAAAGTGCTGGCCTGAACACATCTACATGCCAATAATCAGTTATAGGCATAGCGCCACCAGCTGGAAGCAGGAAATTTGGCACATTTAAGTGACTTTGACATATTTCTCCTATTTTTACTGTTTTAAAAGCATACTGCCCACCATTAGCTGTGTTCCTAAAGCCACCGTTCGGCGGTGAGCCCGTGTGCGAGGGCCCGTTCATCGCTGCTTGCAGCTTTAATTATTATTATTAGGGCCCGAGCCCAAAAGGGCGAAGGCCCTATTGTTCTTCTAAGGGTTCTTATTTTTTTTTTTTTTTTTTTTTTTTTTTTCAACCGTTGGGGCACTTTTGGGGGCCTTAACATACTCAAAAACTCTTGAAAATTTGCACACATGTCGGAATCTGCCGTCGTCCGGACGCCACAGAGGCTGGGACCCGGGCGTGGTTCAGGGCCTCTACAGCGCCCCCTGGAACACAGTTTGAAAACTTGATGTACTGCGCACACATACTTGCACGTATTGATATGAAACTCGGTACACATATAGATCTCACTGAGCCAAACAACTTTTGTACTCTATGTCATGGGCTGAACGCAACAGGAAGTGAGATATTTAGGGCTGTTTAAAAAGCGCATGCTCTGGAATTTAACGTACTCCTCCCAGGGTTTCCATAGGATTGTCACCAAACTCGGTCAGCATGATCTCAAGACATTGGGGACGCTAAATTGCGAGGGGATTTTTGATATCTCGAACGGTTTGGCCGTGGCAAGGCGACAAAGTTATGGCGAGAAATGAGAAACAGGAAGTGTCTAATTACTGTTGCACACATTGCTTGATTCTTATGAAACTTCACCAGTTTGTTTGTTGTATGATGCCGATTCCATAAATGTGACTATTATGAGTCAAAGTTATAGCGCCACCAACTGGCAGCAGGAAGTGTGTCATTTTCAAAATCCTTTGAAATCAGCCTCTTAATTTTACTTGATTTTCTTCAAACTTCATCAAAATAATGTCAAAACACGGCCGATGAGAATATGTAAAGGGGTCGATGATAAATCAAATACTGTTGCCATGGCAACGCGTCAAACTTTAAAATTTGATTCCTGTCTTTTCGAGGCAGATAACATGCTTAGAATTTCATGAAACTCAACACACACGTCAATATTAATGATAGTTAGACACTGGCAAAAGGTCATAAATGGGCGTGGAGCAGGCACTCTATAGCGCCATCTTTTGACAAAAGTTGGGGGGTTAGTTTTTCCTACAGTCACCAAACTCTGTACATATATTGTTCTCATCAATCTGGACAACTTTCTAAATCAAACTCATTAGCTAAGACCAACAGAAAGCCGGCTATTTTGATTTGAATGTGGATTTTTGGAAAAATCAGGCTGTAAACAAATTTATACTCCTCCTAAGAACAACCAGCTGTTCACACCAAACTTTTTTAACATGGAGAGAAGATTCTGAAGATGTTAAATTGCGAGCGGTTTTGGGATATCTTGAACGGTGTTGACGTGGTGATTTTTTAAAGATGTATAACCGTCATTTTCTATATCTTTAAAGTGCAGCATCTTAACTATTTAAAACTTTTTTCACACAGAGATCTTATCATTCTGAGCAAGTGCTGTAAATATCAATTTAATTCAAGCTTCTACGAATTAAAGAAAATTAAAAAAAGAAATCAGAAGCCTGCTGTCACTCTGCCTTGAGTGTCTGTGTTCAGTCACCATTGAGTGACTACCATTGAGTGACTGAAGAGAGACTGAAGGGGGAGGGGTGAAAGGGAGAGAGGGAGAGAGAGTAGAACATGCTGTCTTGCTAAAGACCATCTTTGAGGAAAAAAAGCACATTGATGTTACATAAATATGTTTGATCTTTGAGAGTCTGATATTTTGAGAAAATATAAAGGGTCACTAAGTCTTTCATTGTTTGTATTTTGCAGTTGTTGTTTTTTTATTTATTTTTTACTGAACTGTACCATGAACATGTCCTATTCAGTCACATAGCAAAAGATTAAGAAAAATACAACTTTTTAGCATGAGCGGTTTATCTTCATTGATAGACATTTATTTTCATAGTGTTATTTATTGAATATAACATTTTAATTAACAGTTTCAAGACAAACTTTGTCAACAAAACAAACTTTGCTGTTATCTGTTCAAAACATCTGAAAATTTTACCATTTTAAGATCAGTTATATATATATCGCCCCATTACAATACTCAACTTGATTTTTAAAGATATTTTGAAAGAAAGAAGCGTTTATAGAGCACTTTGTGTATTGCTGTACACCCACGTGAACTGTGTTCATGTTCATGTTAATTCACAGTTCATAAACTAATGTTAAAATATACTTTTTTACCATTAAACAATATATGAATACTTTTTTTAGCTTAATATTAATTAACATTAATAAATACTATTTAATTATTGTTCATGTTAACTAATATAGTTAATGTTAACAAATGAAACTGGTTGGTAATTTTATATATTGTGTGTATGTGTCTGTGTGTTGATTTTAAAGTTTAACCCTTTCAATTTAGTAAACTTTAAATCCAACTGACTGAGGGTTACTGTGAATGCATGTGCCAACTGGGCACCGTTTTCCTAATTGATTCTTTCTTAGTTATGTAGCACTTAAAAGTGATGTCTTATAACAGGAGTCACCTGCAAAGCAATATCCACACACAAATTGTACAGATAGGTAACGATGACATTTAAGCAGAAGTGGTGGACGTAAAGCAAGCAATAATAACATTTTGTTATCATCAACCTCAGAATATAGGGAAAATGTTCCCTATATTGTGAACGGCTTTGGGATATCTTGAACGGTGTTGATGTGGTGATTTGTTGGAGACACTCTATAGCGCCACCTTTTGACAAAAGTTGGAGGGTTAGTTGTAGCTACAGACATCAAACTTGGTCGGTATATTGGTCTCATCAAGCCAGACAACTTTCTAATTTACACCCATTAGCTACGACCAACAGGAAATCAGCTATTTTGATTTGAATGTGGATTTTTGGAAAAATATAGCTGTGAATAAATTCATATCACTCATAGCAGAATCAGACAGTGCACACCAAACTTTGTATACTGAAGATGTTAAATTGTGAACGGCTTTGGGATATCTTGAATGGTGTTGATGTGGTGATTTATGAAAGTAACAATAAAAAAGATGAAGAGTTATTTTCATATATCTTTAAATTGCATTATTCTAACTCATCAAAACTTTTTACATATAAAGAACAAGAAATTCTTAGGAAATACGTGTAGTTTCAAAATGTTATCATGCTCAGAGGCCCCAAAAACATTAAAAGTGTCACATAAATTTGTCAGATTAAAGCTCCAATACCAGGGATGAACACTAGAGGTCCTCATAAGATAAGGAATCGTTTGACCTCTAATGCTATTTAGCTCATTCTCAGTGTATAAGAATGAAAATAATCCATAGAATCAGTTGATATATACTGTACTGTCAATGTACTTTTACATAATTATTTTTTATAGGTGCTTAAAGAGCATTAAAATCTTTTTTTTAATCTTTTAAGGAAAAATTATATGATTTATATACATATATACACTCTCACTGATAGAATAAAAAATCTTATAGGTATGACACTATACTGCTCAGTTCACTTAATTAGAATGAGAAACAAATACATCAACTAAGTTAATATGTATTTATTTTTAATATATTTGTTTATAATTATTTCACAGATGCTTATAGATCATTAAAATAATATTTAAAAATGGTTGTAGATCATAAAACATGGTAACTATTTAAAATAGGGTCTCTTTTGTTAACAATGGTTAATGAACTAACAAACACGAACGAACAACGAACAATATATTTGTACTAGATTTTCTTCAAACTTCATCAGAATAATGTAAAAACACGGCCGACGAGAGTCTGTAAAGGCGTCCCTGATGCATCAAATGCTGTTGCCATGGCAAATAAATAAAAATAAAAAAAACCTTCAAATATTTGTTTCCTGTGTTTTTAAGGCAGATAGTGTGCTTAGAATTTCATTTTCCATTTTCAATTTTCAATGATTTATTATATATTTAAAGTGCAGCATCCTAACTCTTTGAATCTTTTTTCATACAAATAACTATTCATTCTGATCAAACACAGTTCATTTCATAATTTTACAAAACTCCACGAATGAAAGAAAATTAAAAAACATATCTGATCTCACTCTGCTCTGCACTCTATATGTGTGTTTGTGTGGTAAGTGGCTGAGTGTAAGGAGGGGGGATGGGTGGTAAGAGAAAGAGTCAGACAGGAGGAGAGACAGTTAGGGTTAGTCCAAAGGGTTACTGTGAATGCATGTGCCAACTGGGCAACGTTTTCCTGATGCTATCGGGATGGCGACTGCACAGACGGCGAGGGCCCGGTCATCGCTGCTTGCAGCTTTAATTATTATTATTCTCCAAAATGAATCGCATTTTTGAGGGCTTAGACATACCCGAAAACTCATGAAACTTCGCACACACATCAGACCTGGCGAAAATTTACGTCTGATATGGGTTTCAGAAGTGGGTGTGGCAAAATGGCTCGACAGCGCCACCTTTACACGTTCCGCGGTGTGCGCTTTCAGCTGTGATTCACGTACATGCACGGAAATCGGTACACACATGTAACACACCAATACCTACAAAAAAGCCTCTTGGAGCAAAATCCGGAACCCAACAGGAAGTCAGTTAATATTAATATTCTCAACAAAATTTGTGTCATTTTTGCCATTTTCAGGCGTCGTACTTGAACGAACTCCTCCTAGAGATTTATTCGGATCAACACCAAATTTGCAGAGTCTAGTCTAAAGCCCTTTGTGACGTTAAATTGTGAAGATCTAGAGTTTTTATCGGAGGGCGTGTCCATGGCGGCCTCGCAAATTTCGATGTGTCGCCATGAAAAAGGAAGTTGCTATAACTCAGGCATACAATGTCCGATCCGTCCCAAACTTCACATGTGTGATAACACTCCTGACCTGATGACATCTACATGCCCATATTCAGTTTTACTCATAGCGCCACCTGCTGGCAACAGGAAGTGTCAAGCTGTACTCTGCAACAAACTCCTCCAAGAGATTTTATCAGATCAACACCAAAATCGGTCAGTCTAATAAAAAGGCTTTAGCGATGTTAAATTGCGAAGATCTTGAGTTTTCGTTGAAGGGCGTGTCCGTGGCGGCCTGGCAAATTTCGAGGTCTCGCCATGGATAATACACTTGTTATAACTCAGCCATAAAATGTCCGATTTGCCTCAAACTTCACATGTTCGATAAGAGTCCTGGCCTGAACCAATCTGAAGGCCAATATTCTATTATAATCACAGCGCCACCTGTTGGCAACAGGAAATGACTTGTATCAAACTCCTCCTAGAGATTTAATGGTATCAACATTATATTTGGTCAGTCTGATCTAGAGGCCTTAGAGATGTTAAATTGCAAAGATCTTGAGTTTTCGTTAAAGGGCGTGTCTGTGGCGGCCTGACAAAGTTTGATGTTTCGCCATGGACATAGAAGTTGTTATAACTCAGCCATAAAATGTCCGATCGGCCTCAAACTTCACAGGTTTGGTAAGAGTCCTGGCCTGAAGACACCTAAAGGCCAATATTCAGATATTATCATAGCGCCACCTGTTGGCAGCAGGATATATCATATCTTTCACTAACTCAAACATACCAAGGTCAATCTGCACCAAACTTCATATGTTTGATGAAAGTGCTGGCCTGAACACATCTACATGCCAATAATCAGTTATAGGCATAGCGCCACCAGCTGGCAGCAGGAAGTTTGGCACATTTAAGTGACTTTGATCTATTTTTCCTACATTTACTGTATTAAAAGCATACTGCCCACCGTTTGCTGTGTTCCTGAAGCCACCGGTCGGCGGTGAGCCCGTGTGCGAGGGCCCGTTCATCGCTGCTTGCAGCTTTAATTTTTATTTTTTTTCAACCGTTGGGGCACTTTTGGGGGCCTTAACATACTCAAAAACTCTTGAAAATTTGCACACACGTTGGAATCTGCCGTCGTCCGGATGCCACAGAGGCTGGGACCCGGGCGTGGTTCAGGGCCTTTACAGCGCCCCCTGGAACACAGTTTGAAAACTTGATGTACTGCGCACACATACTTGCACGTATTGATATGAAACTCGGTACACATATAGAACTCATCAAGCCGAACAACTTTTGTACTCTATGTCATGGGCTCCACGCAACAGGAAGTGAGATATTTAGGGCTGTTTAAAAAGCGCATGCTCTGGAATTTAACGTACTCCTCCCAGGATTTCCATAGGATTGTCACCAAACTCGGCCAGCATGATCTCAAGACATTGGGGACGCTAAATTGCGAGGAGATTTTTGATATCTCGAACGGTTTGGCCGTGGCAAGGCGACAAAGTTATGGCGAGAAATGAGAAACAGGAAGTGTCTAATAACTGTTGCACACATTGCCTGATTCTGATGAAACTTCACCAATTTGTTCCTTGTATGATCCCGATTCCATAAATGTGACTATTATGAGTCAAAGTTATAGCGCCACCAACTGGCAGCAGGAAGCGTGTCATTTTCAAAATGCTTTGAAATCAGCCTCTTAATTTTACTTGATTTTCTTTAAACTTCATCAAAATAATGTCAAAACACGGCCGATAAGAATATGTAAAGGGGTCGATGATAAATCAAATGCTGTTGCCATGGCAACGTCTCAAACTTTAAAATTAGATTCCTGTCTTTTCGAGGCAGATAACATGCTTAGAATTTCATGAAACTCAACACACACATCAATATTAATGATAGTTAGACAGTGGCAAAAGGTCATAAATGGGCGTGGAGCAGGCACTCTATAGCGCCATCTTTTGACAAAAGTTGGGGGGTTAGTTTTACCTACAGTCACCAAACTCTGTACATATATTGATCTCATCAATCTGGACAACTTTCTAAATTAAACTCATTAGCTAAGACCAACAGGAAGCCGGCTATTTTGATTTGAATGTGGATTTTTTGAAAAATCAGGCTGTAAACAAATTCACACTTCTTCTAAGAACAAAAAGCTTTTCACACCAAACTTTTTTAACAAGAAGAGAAGATTCTGAAGATGTTAAATTGCGAGCGGATCTGGGATATCTTGAACGGTGTTGACGTGGTGATTTTTTAAAGATGTAGTAAAAAACATAACCCTAATTTTTTATATCTTTAAAGTGCAGCATCCAAACTCTTTAAAACTTTTTTCACACAGAGATCTAATCATTATGAGCAAGTGCTGGTAATGTCATAATTATTCAAGCTTCTATGAATTAAAGAAAATTAAAAAAAGAACTCAGTAACCTGCTGTCACTGGGCTGACTGTCTGTGTTGACACTAAGAGTGACTGAAGGGGGGAGGGGTGAAAGGGAGAGAGACCAGTGGAACATGCTGTTTTTCTTAAGACCATCTTTGAGGAAAATGCACATTAAACTACAGCAATGTGCAATCTACATTAATATGTGACCCTGGACCACAAAACCAGTCTTAAGTCGCTGGGGTATATTTGTAGCAATAGCCAAAAATACATTGTATGGGTCAAAATTATTGATTTTTCTTTTATGCCAAAAATCATTAGGAAATTAAGTAAAGATCATGTTCCAAGAAGATTTTTTGTAAAATTCCTACTATAAATATATCAAAATGTAATTTTTGATTAGTAATATGCATTGTTAAGAACCTAATTTGAAGAACTTTTAAGGTGATTTTCTCAGCATTTTGATTTTTTTGCACCCTCAGATTCCAGGTTTTCAAACAGTTGTATCTCGGGCAAATATTGTCCTATCCTAACAAACCATACATCAATAGAAAGCTTATTTATTGAGCTATGATGTATACATCTCAGTTTTGTAAGATTTAACCTTATGACTGGTTTTGTGGTCCAGGGTCACATATGTCTGAACTTTGAGAGTCTGATCTTTGAGAAATTATAAAGGGTCACGAACTCTTTCATTCTTTGTATTTTGCAGTTGTTGTTTTTTTATTTATTTTTTACTGAACTGTACCATGAACTTGTCCTATTCAGTCACATAGCAAAAGATTAAGAAAGATACAACCTTTTAGCATGAGCGATTTATCTTCATTGATAGACATTTATTTTCATAATTTAAATTTTAGATTCAATAAAAAAAACACTAACAATTTCAAGACAAACTTTGACAACAAAACAAACTTTGCTGTTATCTGTTCGAAACATCTGAAAACTGTGTTCATGTTCATGTTAATTCACAGTACATAAACTAATGTTAAAAGATACTAATTTACCTTTAAACAATATATGAGTACTTTTTTAGGTTAATATTAATTAACATTAATAAATGCTATTTAATTATTGTTCATGTTAACAATGTTAACAAATGAAACTGGATGGTAAAATTGTATATTTAGTGTGTATGTGTCTGTGTGTTGATTTTAAAATGTAACCCTTTCAATTCTGTAAACTTTAAATCCAAACTGGCTGAGGGTTACTGTGAATGCATGTGCCACCTGGGCACCGTTTTCCTAATTGATTCTTAGTTATGTAGCGCTTAAAAGTGATGTATTATAACAGGAGTCACCTGCAAAGCAATATCCACACACATATTGAACAGATAGGTAACGATGACATTTAAGCAGAAGTGGTGGACGTAAAGCAAGCAATAATAACATTGTGTTATCATCATGAATTACATGTTCTTATCGTCATCATCAGAATATTGGGAAAATGTTCCCTATATTGTGAACGGCTTTGGGATATCTTGAACTGTGTTGATGTGGTGATTCATGAAAGTAACAATAAAAAAAGATGAAGAGTTATATTCATATATCTTTAAATTGCATTATTCTAACTCATCAAAACTTTTTACATAATAAGAACAAGAAATTCTTAGGAAATACGTGTAGTTTCAAAATGTTATCATGCTCAGAGGCCCCAAAAACATTAAAAGTGTCATTTAAATTTGTCTGATTAAAGCTCTAATACCAGGGATGAACACTAGAGGTCCTCATAAGATAAGGAATCGTTTGACCTCTAATGCTATTTAGCTCATTCTCAGTGTATAAGAATGACAATAATCCATAGAATCAGTTGATATGTACTGTATTGTCAGTGTACTTATACATAATTATTTTGTATAGGTGCTTAAAGAGCATTAAAATCTTTTTTTTTTCATCTTTTAAGGAAAAATTATATGATTTAAATACATATATACACTCTCACTGATAGAACAAAAAATCTTATAAGTATGACACTATACTGCTCAGTTCACTTAATTAGAATGAGAAACAAATACATCAACTAAGTTAATATGTATTTATTTTTAATATATTTGTTTATAATTATTTCACAGATGCTTATAGATCATTAAAATAATATTTAAAAATGGTTGTAGATCATAAAACATGGTAAATATTTAAAATAGGGTCTCTTTTGTTAACAATGGTTAATGAACTAACAAACACGAACGAACAACGGACAATATATTTGTACTCGATTTTATTCAAACTTCATCAGAATAATGTAAAAACACGGCCGAGTCTGTAAAGGCGCCCCTGATGCATCAAATGCTGTTGCCATGGCAAATAAATAAAAATAAAAAATACATTCAAATATTTGTTTCCTGTGTTTTTGAGGCAGATAGCGTGCTTAGAATTTAATTTTCCATTTTCAATGATTTATTATATATTTAATATGCAGCATCCTAACTCTTTGAAACTTTTTTCATACAAATAACTATTCATTCTTATCAAGCACAATTCATTTCATAATTATACAAAACTCCACGAATTAAAAAAAAAAAACATATCTGATCTCATTCTGCTCTGCACTCTATGTGTGTGTTTGTGTGGTAAGTGGCAGAGTGTATGGAGGGGGGATGGGTGGTAAGAGAATGAGTCAGAGAGGAGGAGAGACAGTTAGGGTTAGTCCAAAGGGTTACTGTGAATGCATTTGCCTACTGGGCACCGTTTCCCTGATGCTATCGGGATGGCGACTGCACAGACGGCGAGGGCCCGGTCATCGCTGCTTGCAGCTTTAATTAGGGCCCGAGCCCAGAATGGGCGAAGGCCCTCTTGTTTTCCTAAGGATTCTTATTTTTTTTTTTTATTTTTTTTGTTAACCTTCCGGGCACTTAAGGGGGTCTTAACATGCTCAAAAACTCTTGAAAATTTGCACACATGTCGGAATCTGCGGCCATCAGGACGTCACAGAGGCTGGTACCGGGGCGTGGCAAGGGGACTCTACAGCGCCCCCTGGAATTTTTAGGGCCATATAGCACACATACTTGAACGTACACATATGAAACTCGGTACACATATAGAACTCATTGAGCTGAACAACTTTTGTACTCTATGTCATTTTCTTAACGCAACAGGAAGTGAGATATTTAGGGCTGTTTAAAAAGCGCATGCTCTGGAATTTAACGTACTCCTCCCAGGATTTCCATACGATTGTCACCAAACTCGGTCAGCATGATCTCAAGACATTGGGGACGCTAAATTGCGAGGGGATTTTTGATATCTCGAACGGTTTGGCCGTGGCAAGGCGACAAAGTTATGGCGAGAAATGAGAAACAGGAAGTGTCTAATAACTGTTGCACACATTGCCTGATTCTGATGAAACTTCACCAGATTGTTCGTTGTATGATGCCGATTCCATAAATGTGACTATTATGAGTCAAAGTTATAGCGCCACCAACTGGTAGCAGGAAGCGTGTCATTTTCAAAATGCGTTGAAATCAGCCTCTTAATTTTACTTGATTTTCTTCAAACTTCATCAAAATAATGTCAAAACACGGCCGATAAGAATATGTAAAGGGTACGATGATAAATCAAATGCTGTTGCCATGGCAACGTGTTAAACTTTAAAATTAGATTCCTGTCTTTTCGAAGCAGATAACATGTTTAGAATTTCATGAAACTCAACACACACATCAATATTAATGATAGTTAGACACTGGCAAAAGGTCATAAATGGGCGTGGAGCAGGCACTCTATAGCGCCATCTTTTGACAAAAGTTGGGGGGTTAGTTTTTCCTACAGTCACCAAACTCTGTACATATATTGTTCTCATCAATCTGGACAACTTTCTAAATCAAACTCATTAGCTAAGACCAACAGGAAGCCGGCTATTTTGATTTGAATGTGGATTTTTGGAAAAATCAGGCTGTAAACAAATTCACACTCCTTCTAAGAATAACAAGGTATTCACACCAAACTTTTTTAACATGAAGAGAAGATTCTGAAGATGTTAAATTGCGAGCGGATTTGGGATATCTTGAACGGTGTTGACGTGGTGATTTTTTTAAAAACATAACCCTAATTTTTTATATCTTTAAAGTGCAGCATCCAAACTCTTTAAAACTTTTTTCACACAGAGATCTAATCATTATGAGCAAGTGCTGGTAATATCATAGTTATTCAAGCTTCTATGAATTAAAGAAAATTAAAAAAAGAAATCAGTAAACTGTTGTCACTGGGCTGACAGTCTGTGTTGACACTAAGAGTGACTGAAGGGGGGAGGGGTGAAAGGGAGAGAGACCAGTGGAACATGCTGTTTTGCTTAAGACCATCTTTGAGGAAGATGCAATTTGCACATTGCACATTGCTGTAGTTTAATCTGCATAAATAAGTCTGAACTTTGAGAGTCTGATCTTTGAGAAAATATAAAGGGTCACGAACTCTTTCATTCTTTGTATATTGCAGTTGTTGTTTTTTATTTATTTTTTACTGAACTGTACCATGAACTTGTCCTATTCAGTCACATAGCAAAAGATTAAGAAAAATACAGCTTTTTAGCATGAGCGATTTATCTTCATTGATAGACATTTATTTTCATAATTAAAATTTTTGATTCAATAAAAAAAAAACACTAACAATTTCAAGACAAACTTTGACAACAAAACAAACTTTGCTGTTATCTGTTCAAAACATCTGAAAATTGTACCATTTTAAGATGAGTTATATTTATATATCGCCCCATTACAATACCCAACTTGATTTTTAAAGATATTTTGAAAGAATGAAGCGTTTATTGAGCACTTTATTGTTTATTGTTGTATACCCACATGAACTGTGTTCATGTTCATGTTAATTCACAGTACATACACTATGTTAAAAGATACTAATTTACCTTTAAACAATATATGAGTACTTTTTTAGGTTAATATTAATTAACATTAATAAATGCTATTTATTATTGTTCATGTTAACAATGTTAACAAATGAAACTGGATGGTAAAGTTGTATATTTAGTGTGTATTTGTCTGTGTGTTGATTTAAAAATGTAACCCTTTCATTTCTGTAAACTTTAAATCCAAACTGGCAGAGGGTTACTGTGAATGCATGTGCCAACTGGGCACCGTTTTCCTAATTGATTCTTAGTTATGTAGCGCTTAAGAGTGATGTCTTATAACAGGAGTCACCTGCAAAGCAATATCCACACACAAATGGAACAGATAGGTAACGATGACATTTAAACAGAAGTGGTGGACGTAAAGCAAGCAATAATAACATTTTGTTATCATCATGAATTACATGTTCTTATCATCATCCTCAGAATATAGGGAAAATGAACGGCTTTGGGATATCTTGAACGGTGTTGATGTGGTGATTTATGAAAGTAACAATAAAAAAGATGAAGAGTTATTTTCATATATCTTTAAATTGCATTATTCTTACTCATCAAAACTTTTTACATATAAAGAACAAGAAATTCTTAGGAAATACGTGTAGTTTCAAAATGTTATCATGCTCAGAGGCCCCAAAAACATTAAAAGTGTCAAATAAATTCGTCAGATTAAAGCTCTAATACCAGGGATGAACACTAGAGGTCCTCATAAGATAAGGAATCGTTTGACCTCTAATGCTATTTAGCTCATTGTCAGTGTATAAGAATGACAATAATCCATAGAATCAGTTGATATGTACTGTACTGTCAGTGTAATTTTACATAATTATTTTGTATAGGTGCTTAAAGAGCATTAAAATATTTTTTTTATCTTTTAAGGAAAAATTATGTGATTTAAATACATATATACACTCTCACTGATAGAACAAAGTATCTTATAAGTATGACACTATACTGCTCAGTTCACTTAATTAGAATGAGAAACAAATACAAAAAGGCCAAAAAGTCAACTAAGTTAATATGTATTTATTTTCAATATATTTGTTTATAATTATTTCACAGATGCTTATAGACTATTAAAATAATATTTAAAAATGCTTGTAGACCATAAAACATGGTAACTATTTAAAATAGGGTCCAATACCTACAAAAAAGCCTCTTGGAGCAAAATTTGACACCCAACAGGAAGTCGGTTATTTTTAATTTTCTCAGCAAATTTTGTCATTTTTGCCATTTTCAGGCCTCGTACTTGAACGAACTCCTCCTAGAGATTTATCCGGATTAACGCCAAATTTGCTGAGTGTAATCTAAAGCACTTTGTGACGTTAAATTGCAAAGATCTAGAGTTTTCATTGGAGGGCGTGTCCATAGCGGTCTCGCAAATTTCGATGTTTCGCCATGAAAAAGGAAGTTTCTATAACTCAGGCATACAATGTCCGATCTGTCCCAAACTTCACATGTGTGATAACACTCCTGACCTGAAGACATCTACATTCCCATATTCAGTTATAGTCATAGCGCCACCTGCTGGCAACAGGAAGTGTCATGCTGTACTCTACAACAAACTCCTCCAAGAGATTTATACAGATCAACACTAAAATCGGTCAGTCTAATAAAAAGGCTTTAGTGATGTTAAATTGCGAAGATCTTGAGTTTTCGTTGAAGGGCATGTCCGTGGTGGCCTGACAAAGTTTGATGTTTGGTCATGGACATAGAAGTTGTTATAACTCAGCCATAAAATGTCCAATCTGCCTCAAACTTCACATGTTTGATAAGAGTCCTGGCCTGAAGACATCTTAAGGCCAATATTCAGATATTATCATAGCGCCACCTATTGACAGCAGGATATATCATATCTTGCACTAACTTAAACATACCAAGGTCAATCTGCACCAGACTTCATATGTTTGATGAAAGTGCTGGCCTGAACACATCTACATGTCAATAATCAGTTACAGGCATAGCGCCACCAGCTGGCAGCAGGAGGTTTGGCACATTTAAGTGACTTTGATCTATTTTTCCTACATTTACTGTTTTAAAAGCATAATGCCCACCGTTTGCTGTTTTCCTAAAGCCACCGGTCGGCGGTGAGCCCGGGTGCGAGGGCCCGTTCATCGCTGCTTGCTGCTTTAATTAGGGCCCGAGCCCAAAAGGGCGAAGGCCCTATTGTTCTTCTAAGGATTCTTATTTGTTTTTTTGTTTTTTTTTATTTTTTTTATTTTTATTTTTTTTCAACCGTTGGGGCACTTTTGGGGGCCTTAACATACTCAAAAACTCTTGAAAATTTGCACACACGTCGGAATCTGCCGTCGTCCGGACGCCACAGAGGCTGGGACCCGGGCGTGGTTCAGGGCCTCTACAGCGCCCCCTGGAACACAGTTTGAAAACTTGATGTACTGCGCACACATACTTGCACGTACTCATATGAAACTCGGTACACATATAGAACTCATCGAGCTGAACAACTTTTGTACTCTATGTCATGGGCTCCACGCAACAGGAAGTGGGATATTTAGGGCTGTTTAAAAAGCGCATGCTCTGGAATTTAACGTACTCCTCCCAGGAATTCCATGGGATTGTCACCAAACTCGGTCAGCATGATCTCAAGACATTGGGGACGCTAAATTGCGAGGAGATTTTTGATATCTCGAACGGTTTGGCCGTGGCAAGGCGACAAAGTTATGGCGAGAAATGAGAAACAGGAAGTGTCTAATAACTGTTGCACACATTGCCTGATTCTGATGAAACTTCACCAGTTTGTTCCTTGTATGATGCCGATTCCATAAATGTGACTATTATGAGTCAAAGTTATAGCGCCACCAACTGGCAGCAGGAAACGTGTCATTTTCAAAATGCTTTGAAATCAGCCTCTTAATTTTACTCGATTTTCTTTAAACTTCATCAAAATCATGTCAAAACACGGCCGATAAGAATATGTAAAGGGGTCGATGATAAATCAAATGCTGTTGCCATGGCAACGTGTCAAACTTTAAAATTACATTCCTGTCTTTTCGAGGCAGATAACATGCTTAGAATTTCATGAAACTCAACACACACATCAATATTAATGATAGTTAGACACTGGCAAAAGGTCATAAATGGGCGTGGAGCAGGCACTCTATAGCGCCATCTTTTGACAAAAGTTGGGGGGTTAGTTTTTCCTACAGTCACCAAACTCTGTACTTATATTGTTCTCATCAATCTGGACAACTTTCTAAATCAAACTCATTAGCTAAGACCAACAGAAAGCCGGCTATTTTGATTTGAATGTGGATTTTTTGAAAAATCAGGTAGTAAACAAATTCACACTACTCCTAAGAACAACCAGCTTTTCACACCAAACTTTTTTAACATGAAGAGAAGATTCTGAAGATGTTAAATTGCGAGCGGATTTGGGATATCTCGAACGGTGTTGACGTGGTGATTTTTTAAAGATGTAGTAAAAAACATAACCCTAATTTTTTATATCTTTAAAGTGCAGCATCCAAACTCTTTAAAACTTTTTTCACACATAGATCTAATCATTCTGAGCAAGTGCTGGAAATATTAATTTTATACAAGCTTCAATGAATTAAAGAAAATTAAAAAAAGAACTCAGAAACCTGCTGTCACTCTGGTGAATGTCTCTACAGTATGTGTGTGCGTTCAGTCAGGCACAGAGAAGCTCATTATTGCAGGGGGGAGGGGTGAGAGGCAGAGAGGGTGACAGAGTAGAGAGCCATTCTACAGACCACCTTTGAACAAAATGCACATACTGTATGTAGTGTAATTACATAAATATGTCTGATCTTTGAGAGTCTGATATTTTGAGAAAATATAAAGGGTCACTAAGTCTTTCATTGTTCGTATTTTGCAGTTGTTGTTTTTTATTTATTTTTTACTTAACTGTACCATGAACTTGTCCTATTCAGTCACATAGCAAAATATTTAAAAAAATACAACTTTTTAGCATGATCAATTTATCTTCATTGATAGACAATATTTACATAGTGTTATTTATTGAATATAAAATAATAATAATAAAAAATTAAGACAAACTTTGACAACAAAACAAACGTTACTGTTATCTCTTCAAAACATCTGAAAACCATAATTTTAAGAACAGTTATAAATATATATATCACCCCGTTAAAATACTCAACTTGATTTTTAAAGATATTTTGAAAGAATGAAGCGTTTATAGAGCACTTTATTGTGTATTGCTGTACACCCACATGAACTGTGTTCATGTTCATGTTAATTCACTGTACATAAACTTTATATGAATACTTTTTTTTTTAGCTTAATATTAATTAACATTAATAAATGCTATTTATTTATTGGTCATGTTAACTGATATAGTTAATTTTAACAAATGAAACTGAATGGCAACATTTTATATTTTGTGTGTATGTGTCTGTGTGTTGATTTTAAAGTGTAACCCTTTCAATTCTGTAAACTTAAAATCCAAACTAGCAGATGGTTACTGTGAATGCATGTGCCAACTGGGCACCGTCTTCCTTATTGATTCTTAGTTATGACAAAAATTGATTTTATACAAAAATATATTATACAAAAATTGTACAGATAGGTAACAATGACATTTAAGCAGAAGTGGTGGATATAAAGGAAGCAGTAATAACATTTTGCTATCATGATGAAATACATGTTCTTATTTGTAGCATACTGGTTCACAGTTGGCATCTATTTGAAGTCCTTGCATTGATTGCATTTAATTAAATCAACATTATATTTGGTCAGTCTGATCTTGAGGCCTTAGAGATGTTAAATTGTGAAGATCTTGAGTTTTCATTAAAGGGCATGTCCGTGATGGCCTGACAAAGTTTGATGTTTCTGCATAGACATAGAAGTTGTTATAACTTAGCCTGAAAATGTCTGATCTGCCACAAAATTCACAGGTTTGGTAAGAGTCCTGGCCTGAAGACACCTAAAGACCAATATTCAGATATTATCATAGCGCCACCTGTTGGCAGCAGGATATCTCATATATTTCACTAACTCAAACACACCAAGGTCAATCTGCACCAAACTTCATATATTTGATAATAGTGCTGGCCTGAACACATCTACATGCCAATAATCAGTTATAGGCATAGCGCCACCAGCTGGCAGCGGCAAGTTTGGCACATTTAAATGACTTATGACATTTTTTCTATATTTACTGTATTAAAAGCATACTGCCCACCGTTTGCTGTTTTCCTGAAGCCACCGGTCGGCGGTGAGCCCGGGTGCGAGGGCCCGTTCATCGCTGCTCGCAGCTTTAATTAGGGCCCGAGCACTACAGTGCGAGGACCCTATTGGAATTGCTCCGTTTATTAGGGCCCGAGCCCAAAAGGGCGAAGGCCCTATTGTTCTTCTAAGGATTCTTATTTGTTTTTTTTTTTTTTTTTTTTTTTTTATTTTTATTTTTTTTCAACCGTTGGGGCACTTTTGGGGGCCTTAACATACTCAAAAACTCTTGAAAATTTGCACACACGTTGGAATCTGCCGTCGTCCGGACGCCACAGAGGCTGGGACCCGGGCGTGGTTCAGGGCATCTACAGCGCCCCCTGGAACACAGTTTGAAAACTTGATGTACTGCGCACACATACTTGCGCGTATTGATATGAAACTCGGTACACATATAGAACTCATCGAGCTGAACAACTTTTGTACTCTATGTCATGGGCTCCACGCAACAGGAAGTGAGATATTTAGGGCTGTTTAAAAAGCGCATGCTCTGGAATTTAACGTACTCCTCCCAGGAATTCCATGGGATTGTCACCAAACTCGGTCAGCATGATCTCAAGACATTGGGGACGCTAAATTGCGAGGAGATTTTTGATATCTCGAACGGTTTGGCCGTGGCAAGGCGACAAAGTTATGGCGAGAAATGAGAAACAGGAAGTGTCTAATAACTGTTGCACACATTGCCTGATTCTGATGAAACTTCACCCGTTTGTTCCTTGTATGATGCCGATTCCATAAATGTGACTATTATGAGTCAAAGTTATAGCGCCACCAACTGGCAGCAGGAAACGTGTCATTTTCAAAATGCTTTGAAATCAGCCTCTTAATTTTACTCGATTTTCTTTAAACTTCATCAAAATCATGTCAAAACACGGCCGATAAGAATATGTAAAGGGGTCGATGATAAATCAAATGCTGTTGCCATGGCAACGTGTCAAACTTTAAAATTACATTCCTGTCTTTTCGAGGCAGAAAACATGCTTAGAATTTCATGAAACTCAACACACACATCAATATTAATGATAGTTAGACACTGGCAAAAGGTCATAAATGGGCGTGGAGCAGGCACTCTATAGCGCCATCTTTTGACAAAAGTTGGGGGGTTAGTTTTTCCTACAGTCACCAAACTCTGTACTTATATTGTTCTCATCAATCTGGACAACTTTCTAAATCAAACTCATTAGCTAAGACCAACAGAAAGCCGGCTATTTTGATTTGAAGGTGGATTTTTTGAAAAATCAGGTAGTAAACAAATTCACACTACTCCTAAGAACAACCAGCTGTTCACACCAAACTTTTTTAACATGAAGAGAAGATTCTGAAGATGTTAAATTGCGAGCGGATTTTGGATATCTCGAACGGTGTTGACGTGGTGATTTTTTAAAGATGTAGTAAAAAACATAACCCTAATTTTTTATATCTTTAAAGTGCAGCATCCAAACTCTTTAAAACTTTTTTCACACAGAGATCTAATCCTTCTGAGCAAGTGCTGGAAATATAAATTTTATACAAGCTTCAATGAATTAAAGAAAATTAAAAAAATAACTCAGAAACCTGCTGTCACTCTGGTGAATGTCTCTACAGTATGTGTGTGCGTTCAGTCAGGCACAGAGAAGCTCATTATTGCAGGGGGGAGGGGTGAGAGGCAGAGAGGGTGACAGAGTAGAGAGCCATCCTACAGACCATCTCTGAACAAAAAATGCACATATGTATTGTAATTACATAAATATGTCTGATCTTTGAGAGTCTGATATTTTGAGAAAATATAAAGGGTCACTAAGTCTTTCATTGTTCGTATTTTGCAGTTGTTGTTTTTTATTTATTTTTTACTTAACTGTACCATGAACTTGTCCTATTCAGTCACATAGCAAAAGATTTAAAAAAATACAACTTTTTAGCATGATCAATTTATCTTCATTGATAGACAATATTTACATAGTGTTATTTATTGAATATAAAATAACAATAATAAAAAATTAAGACAAACTTTGACAACAAAACAAACGTTACTGTTATCTCTTCAAAACATCTGAAAACCATAATTTTAAGATCAGTTATAAATATATATATCACCCCATTAAAATACTCAACTTGATTTTTAAAGATATTTTGAAAGAATGAAGCGTTTATAGAGCACTTTATTGTGTATTGCTGTACACCCACATGAACTGTGTTCATGTTCATGTTAATACACAGTACATAAACTTTATATGAATACTTCTTTTAGCTTAATATTAATTAACATTAATAAATGCTATTTATTTATTGGTCATGTTAACTAATATAGTTAATTTTAACAAATGAAACTGGATGGCAACATTTTATATTTTGTGTGTATGTGTCTGTGTGTTGATTTTAAAGTCTAACCCTTTCAATTCTGTAAACTTAAAATCCAAACTAGCAGAGAGTTACTGTGAATGCATGTGCCAACTGGGCACCGTTTTCCTTATTGATTCTTAGTTATGTAGCACTTAAGAGTGATGTCTTATAACAGGAGGAGTCACCTGCAAAGCAATATCCACACAAAAATTGTACAGATAGGTAACAATGACATTTAAGCAGAAGTGGTGGACGTAAAGCAAGCAATAATAACATTTTGTTATCATCATGAATCATGTTCTTATCATCATCATCAGAGTATAGGGAAAATTTTGCATATTGGTTCACAGTTGGCATTATCTGAAGTCCTTGCATTGATTGCATTTAATTAAATTATATTTGGTCAGTCTGATCTAGAGGCCTTAGATATGTTAAATTGTGAGGATTTTGAGTTTTCATTGAGTTGTTATAACTTAGCCATAAAATGTCTGATCTGCCACAAAATTCACAGGTTTGGTAAGAGTCCTGGCCTGAAGACACCTAAAGACCAATATTCAGATATTATCATAGCGCCACTTGTTGGCAGCAGGATATATCATATCTTTCACTAACTCAAACATACCAAGGTCAATCTGCACCAAACTTCATATGTTTGATAATAGTGCTGGCCTGAACACATCTACATGCCAATAATTAGTTACAGGCATAGCGCCACCATCTGGCAGCGGCAAGTTTGGCACATTTAAATGACTTATGACATATTTTTTCTATATTTACTGTTTTAAAAGCATACTGCCCACCGTTTGCTGATTTCCTGAAGCCACCGGTCGGCGGTGAGCCCGGGTGCGAGGGCCCGTTCATCGCTGCTCGCAGCTTTAATTATTATTCTTCTTCTTCTTCTTCTTCTCCAAAATGAAAAGTCTTTTTGAGGGCCTAAACATGCCCGAAAACTCACGAAACTTTGCACACGCATCAGACCTGGCGAAAATTTACATCTGATATGGTTTTCAAAAGTGGGTGTGGCAAAATGGCTCGATAGCGCCACCTATAAAATTTCAACGGAGTGCCCCTCGAGCTACGTTTCACGTACATGTACGAAACTCGGTATACATATGTAACACACCAATACCTACAAAAAAGTCTCCTGGTGCAACATCCGAAACCCAACAGGAAGTCCGTTATATTGAATTTCCTGTACGATTTTTGTGCAGTTTTTGCCATTTTCAGGCCTCATACTTTAACGAACTCCTCCTACAGTTTTTATCCGATCATCTTCAAATTTGCTGAGTGTCATCATAAGGCCTTTGCGATGTTAAATTGCGAAGCTTTAGAGTTTTCGTCGAAAGGCGTGTCCGTGGCGGCCGGACAAACTTTGATGTTTCGCCATGAAAAAGGAAGTTGCTATAACTCAGGCATACGATGTCCGATCTGCCTCAAACTTCACATGTTTGATGACAGTCCGGTCCTGAACACACGTCAGTGCCCATATTCAGTTATAGTCATAGCGCCACCTGCTGACAACAGGAAATGACATGTTTAACACTGTTACGGACTCCTAGAAACATATTGAAAATCGTTAACAAGTCTTAAATAGGCTAGCAACATGCTACAAACATGCTACAAACATGCTAGCAACACTTAGCTAAGAGCTAAAGCATGCTATTAATACAAATACAAAAGGAAATTGCTGTAACTCATGTATATAATGTTGAATCTGACCCAAACTTAATTTTCAACATGCTACAAAAATAATAAAGCATGCTAGCAACACTTAGCTAATATGCTAAAGCATGCTAATAATACAATGAAACAGGAAGTTACTCTAACTCAGGCATACAATGTCCAATCAGCCCCAAACTTAACATGTTTGATAAGAATCCTGGCCTAAACACACCCCCATGCCCGTATTCGGTTATAGTCATAGCGCCACCAGCTGGTAACAGGATGTTTATTACTGTTGTGGATGCCTAGCAACATTTTAAAAAAAATCAACAACTGTTAAACAGGGTAGCAACATGCTAGAAACATGCTATAACATGTTAGCAACATTTAGCTAAGTGCTAAAGCATACTCTTAATGCAATGAAACAGGAAGTTACTGTAACTCAGGCATGCAATGTCCAATCAGCCCCAAACTTCACATGTTTGATAACAGTCCTGGCTTGAAGATATCTACATGCCAATATTCAGTTATAGTTATAGCGCCACCTACTGTCAACAGGAAGTGACATGTTTAACACTGTGACACACTATTAGCAACACACTAAAAAAGCCATTGAGTGCTAAACTAGTTTAAAACATACTCAAACATGCTAGCAACACTTACTTAGTGCTAAAGCATGTTGTTAAAGACATAAAACAGGAAGTTACTGTAACTCAGACATGCAATGTCCAATCAGCCCCAAACTTCACGTTTGATAAGAGTCCTGGCCTGAAGATATATACATGCCCATATTCAGTTATAGTCACAGCGCCACCTGCTCTCAACAGGAAGTGACATTTTTAACACTGTAATACACTATTAGCAACACACTAAAAAAGCCATTGAGTCCTAAACTAGTTTAAAACGTACTCAAACATGCTAGCAACACTTACTTAGTGCTAAAGCATGTTGTTAAAGACATAAAACAGGAAGTTACTGTAACTCAGGCATGCAATGTCCAATCAGCCCCAAACTTCACATGTTTGATAAGACTCCTGGCCTGAAGATATATACATGCCCATATTCAGTTATAGTCACAGCGCCACCTGCTGACAACAGGAAGTGATGTTTAATGGTGTTACGGACTCCTAGCAACATAATAAAAAGCGTCAGCAAGTTTTAAATAGGCTAGCATCATGCTAGAATCATGTTAAAACATGCTAGCAACACTTAGCTGAGAGCTAAAGCATGATACTAATACAAAGAAAAATAAGTGTAACTCATGCATACAATGTCCAATCTGACCCAAGCTTAATATGTTTGATAAGAGTCCTGGTCTGAACACAAGCCCATGCCCATATTCAGTTATAGTCATAGTGCCACCTGCTGGCAACAGGAAGTCACATGTTTAATACTGTTGTGGATGCCCAGCAACATTTTAAAAATATCAACAAGTGTTAAATAGGGTAGCAACATGCTAGAAACATGTTAGCAACATTTAGCTAAGTGCTAAAGCATACTCTTAATGCAATGAAACAGGAAGTTACTGTAACTCAGGCATGCAATGTCCAGTCAGCCCCAAACTTAATATGTTTGATAAGAGTCTTGGCCTGAATACATTTACATGCCAATATTTAGTTATAGTCATAGCGCCACCAGCTGGCAACAGCAAATTACTTGTTTTACACTAACTTAAGCATGCAATGTACAATTTGCACCAAACTTGACATGTTTGCCAATAGTCCTGGCCTGAAGACATCTAAAAGCCAATATTTTGTAATAGCGCCACCTGTTGGCAGCAGGATATGTCATGACTTACACTCAAGCATGCTATGTTCAAGCTTCACCAAACTTCATATGTTTGATAAAAGCACTGGCCTGAACACATCTGCATGCCAATATTCAGTTATAGGCATAGCGCCACCAGCTGGCAGAAGGAAGATTGGCACATATCAATGACTTTGACATATTCCTCCTACATTTTCTGTGTTAATAGCATAGTGCCCACCATTCGCCACCGATCGGCGGTGAGCCCGAGTGCGAGGGCCCTACCATCGCTGCTTGCAGCTTTAATTAGGGCCCGAGCCCAAAAGGGCGAAGGCCCTATTGTTCTTCTAAGGATTCTTATTTTTTTTTTTTTTTTTATTTTTTTTCAACCGTTGGGGCACTTTTGGGGGCCTTAACATACTCAAAAACTCTTGAAAATTTGCACACACGTCGGAATCTGCCGTCGTCCGGACGCCACAGAGGCTGGGACCCGGGCGTGGTTCAGGGCCTCTACAGCGCCCCCTGGAACACAGTTTGAAAACTTGATGTACTGCGCACACATACTTGCGTGTATTGATATGAAACTCGGTACACATATAGAACTCATCGAGCTGAACAACTTTTGTACTCTATGTCATGGGCTCCACGCAACAGGAAGTGAGATATTTAGGGCTGTTTAAAAAGCGCATGCTCTGGAATTTAACGTACTCCTCCCAGGAATTCCATGGGATTGTCACCAAACTCGGTCAGCATGATCTCAAGGCATTGGGGACGCTAAATTGCGAGGAGATTTTTGATATCTCGAACGGTTTGGCCGTGGCAAGGCGACAAAGTTATGGCGAGAAATGAGAAACAGGAAGTGTCTAATAACTGTTGCACACATTGCCTGATTCTGATGAAACTTCACCAGTTTGTTCCTTGTATGATGCCGATTCTATAAATGTGACTATTATGAGTCAAAGTTATAGCGCCACCAACTGGCAGCAGGAAACGTGTCATTTTCAAAATGCTTTGAAATCAGCCTCTTAATTTTAATCGATTTTCTTTAAACTTCATCAAAATCATGTCAAAACACGGCCAATAAGAATATGTAAAGGGGTCGATGATAAATCAAATGCTGTTGCCATGGCAACGTGTCAAACTTTAAAATTACATTCCTGTCTTTTCGAGGCAGATAACATGCTTAGAATTTCATGAAACTCAACACACACATCAATATTAATAATAATTAGACACTGGCAAAAGGTCATAAATGGGCGTGGAGCAGGCACTCTATAGCGCCATCTTTTGACAAAAGTTGGGGGGTTAGTTTTTCCTACAGTCACCAAACTCTGTACATATATTAATCTCATCAATCTGGACAACTTTCTAAATCAAACTCATTAGCTAAGACCAACAGAAAGCCGGCTATTTTGATTTGAAGGTGGATTTTTTGAAAAATCAGGTAGTAAACAAATTCACACTACTCCTAAGAACAAGCAGCTGTTCACACCAAACTTTTTTAACATGAAGAGAAGATTCTGAAGATGTTAAATTGCGAGCGGATTTTGGATATCTTGAACGGTGTGGACGTGGTGATTTTTTAAAGATATAGTAAAAAATATTTTTATATCTTTAAAGTGCAGCATCCAAACTCTTTAAAACTTTTTTCACACAGAGATCTAATCATTCTGAGCAAGTGCTGGAAATATAAATTTTATACAACCTTCAATGAATTAAAGAAAATTAAAAAAATAACTCAGAAACCTGCTGTCACTCTGGTGAATGTCTCTACAGTATGTGTGTGCGTTCAGTCAGGCACAGAGAAGCTCATTATTGCAGGGGGGAGGGGTGAGAGGCAGAGAGGGTGACAGAGTAGAGAGCCATCCTACAGACCATCTTTGAACAAAAAATGCACATATGTATTGTAATTACATAAATATGTCTGATCTTTGAGAGTCTGATATTTTGAGAAAATATAAAGGGTCACTAAGTCTTTCATTGTTCGTATTTTGCAGTTGTTGTTTTTCATTTATTTTTTACTTAACTGTACCATGAACTTGTCCTATTCAGTCACATAGCAAAAGATTTAAAAAATACAACTTTTTAGCATGATCAATTTATCTTCATTGATAGACAATATTTGCATAGTGTTATTTATTGAATATAAAATAATAATAATAAAAAATTAAGACAGACTTTGACAACAAAACAAACGTTACTGTTATCTCTTCAGAACATCTGAAAACCATCATTTTAAGATCAGTTATATATATATATATCACCCCGTTAAAATACTCAACTTGATTTTTAAAGATATTTTGAAAGAATGAAGCGTTTATAGAGCACTTTATTGTGTATTGCTGTACACCCACATGAACTGTGTTCATGTTCATGTTAATCCACAGTACATAAACTTTATGGCCCGGTTTCCCAGACAGGGCTTAGACTAAGCCAGGATTAGACCATAGTTCAATTAGGACATTTAAGTAATTTTTATAAACATGCTTAGAAAAAAACATTACTGGTGTGCATCTTGAGACAAAACAAAGGCACTGATATATTTTAAAATCAATCAGTGCAATTTTATTTCAGTTTAAACTGCTCAGACTTACATTTTAGTCTAGGACTAGGCTTAAGCCTTGTCTGCGAAACCGGGCCTAGATGAATACTTTTTTTAGCTTAATATTAATTAACATTAATAAATGCTATTTATTTATTGGTCATGTTAACTAATATAGTTAATTTTAACAAATGAAACTGGATGGCAACATTTTATATTTTGTGTGTATGTGTCTGTGTGTTGATTTTAAAGTCTAACCCTTTCAATTCTGTAAACTTAAAATCCAAACTAGCAGAGAGTTACTGTGAATGCATGTGCCAACTGGGCACCATTTTCCTTATTGATTCTTAGTTATGTAGCGCTTAAGAGTGATGTCTTGTAACAGGAGGAGTCACCAGCAAAGCAATATCCACACAAAACTTGTACAGATAGGTAACAATGACATTTAAGCAGAAGTGGTGGACGTAAAGCAAGCAATAATAACATTTTGTTATCATCATGAATCATGTTCTTATCGTCATCATCAGAGTATAGGGAAAATTTTGCATATTGGTTCACAGTTGGCATTATCTGAAGTCCTTGCATTGATTGCATTTAATTAAATCAACATTATATTTGGTCAGTCTGATCTTGAGGCCTTAGAGATGTAAAATTTTGAAGATCTTGAGTTTTCATTGAGTTGTTATAACTTAGCCATAAAATGTCTGATCTGCCACAAAATTCACAGGTTTGGTAAGAGTCCTGGCCTGAAGACACCTAAAGACTAATATTCAGATATTATCATAGCGCCACTTGTTGGCAGCAGGATATATCATATCTTTCACTAACTCAAACATACCAAGGTCAATCTGCACCAAACTTCATATGTTTGATAATAGTGCTGGCCTGAACACATCTACATGCCAATAATCAGTTACAGGCATAGCGCCACCATCTGGCAGCGGCAAGTTTGGCACATTTAAATGACTTATGACATATTTTTTCTATATTTACTGTATTAAAAGCATACTGCCCACCGTTTGCTGATTTCCTGAAGCCACCAGTCGGCGGTGAGCCCAGGTGCGAGGGCCCGTTCATCGCTGCTCGCAGCTTTAATTCTTCTTCTTCTTCTTCTTCTTCTCCAAAATGAAAAGTCTTTTTGAGGGCCTAAACATGCCCGAAAACTCACGAAACTTTGCACACGCATCAGACCTGGCGAAAATTTACATCTGATATGGTTTTCAAAAGTGGGTGTGGCAAAATGGCTCGATAGCGCCACCTATAAAATTTCAACGGAGTGCCCCTCGAGCTACGTTTCACGTACATGTACGAAACTCGGTACACATATGTAATACACCAATACCTACAAAAAAGTCTCCTGGTGCAACATCCGAAACCCAACAGGAAGTCCGTTATATTGAATTTCCTGTACGATTTTTGTGCAGTTTTTGCCATTTTCAGGCCTCGTACTTTAACAAACTCCTCCTACAGTTTTTATCCGATCATCTTCAAATTTGCTGAGTGTCATCATAAGGCCTTTGCGATGTTAAATTGCGAAGCTTTAGAGTTTTCGTCAAAGGGCGTGTCCGTGGCGGCCGGACAAACTTTGATGTTTCGCCATGGAAAAGGAAGTTGCTATAACTCAGGCATACGATGTCCGATCTGCCTCAAACTTCACATGTTTGATGACAGTCCGGTCCTGAACACATGTCAGTGCCCATATTCAGTTATAGTCATAGCGCCACCTGCTGACAACAGGAAATGACATGTTTAACACTGTTACGGACTCCTAGAAACATATTGAAAAGCGTTAACAAGTCTTAAATAGGCTAGCAACATGCTACAAACATGCTAAAACATGCTAGCAACACTTAGCTAAGAGCTAAAGCATGCTATTAATACAAATACAAAAGGAAATTGCTGTAACTCATGTATATAATGTTGAATCTGACCCAAACTTAATATTCAACATGCTACAAAAATAATAAAGCATGCTAGCAACACTTAGCTAATATGCTAAAGCATGCTAATAATACAATGAAACAGGAAGTTACTATAACTCAGGCATACAATGTCCAATCAGCCCCAAACTTAACATGTTTGATAAGAATCCTGGCCTAAACACACGCCCATGCCCGTATTCAGTTATAGTCATAGCGCCACCAGCTGGTAACAGGAAGCCACATGTTTAATACTGTTGTGGATGCCTAGCAACATTTTAAAAAAATTCAACAACTGTTAAACAGGGTAGCAACATGCTAGAAACATGCTATAACATGTTAGCAACATTTAGCTAAGTGCTAAAGCATACTCTTAATGCAATGAAACAGGAAGTTACTGTAACTCAGGCATGCAATGTCCAATCAGCCCCAAACTTCACATGTTTGATAACAGTCCTGGCCTGAAGATATCTACATGCCAATATTCAGTTATAGTTATAGCGCCACCTACTGTCAACAGGAAGTGACATGTTTAACACTGTGACACACTATTAGCAACACACTAAAAAAGCCACTGAGTACTAAACTAGTTTAAAACGTACTTCAAACATGCTAGCAACACTTACTTAGTGCTAAAGCATGTTGTTAAAGACATAAAACAGAAAGTTACTGTAACTCAGACATGCAATGTCCAATCAGCCCCAAACTTCACGTTTGATAAGACTCCTGGCCTGAAGATATATACATGCCCATATTCAGTTATAGTCACAGCGCCACCTGCTGACAACAGGAAGTGACGTTTAATGGTGTTACGGACTCCTAGCAACATAATAAAAAGCGTCAGCAAGTTTTAAATAGGCTAGCATCATGCTAGAATCATGTTAAAACATGCTAGCAACACTTAGCTGAGAGCTAAAGCATGATATTAATACAAAGAAAAATAAGTGTAACTCATGCATACAATGTCCAATCTGACGCAAGCTTAATATGTTTGATAAGAGTCCTGGTCTGAACACAAGCCCATGCCCATATTCAGTTATAGTGATAGTGCCACCTGCTGGCAACAGGAAGTCACATGTTTAATACTGTTGTGGATGCCAAGCAACATTTTAAAAATATCAACAAGTGTTAAATAGGGTAGCAACATGCTAGAAACATGTTAGCAACATTTAGCTAAGTGCTAAAGCATACTCTTAATGCAATGAAACAGGAAGTTACTGTAACTCATGCATGCAATGTCCAATCAGCCCCAAACTTAATATGTTTTATAAGAGTCTTGGCCTGAATACATTTACATGCCAATATTTAGTTATAGTCATAGCGCCACCAGCTGGCAACAGCAAATTACTTGTTTTACACTAACTTAAGCATGCAATGTACAATTTGCACCAAACTTGACATGTTTGCCAATAGTCCTGGCCTGAAGACATCTAAAAGCCAATATTTTGTAATAGCGCCACCTGTTGGCAGCAGGATATGTCATGACATACACTCAAGCATGCCATGTTCAAGCTTCACCAAACTTCATATGTTTGATAAAAGCACTGGCCTGAACACATCTGCATGCCAATATTCAGTTATAGGCATAGCGCCAC
Organism: Garra rufa; assembly: GCF_049309525.1. Classification (NCBI taxonomy): domain Eukaryota; kingdom Metazoa; phylum Chordata; class Actinopteri; order Cypriniformes; family Cyprinidae; genus Garra; species Garra rufa. The sequence continues at coordinate 42,456,285 of NC_133380.1, read as the reverse complement.
CAGCTGGCAGAAGGAAGATTGGCACATATCAATGACTTTGACATATTCCTCCTACATTTTCTGTGTTAATAGCATAGTGCCCACCATTCGCCACCGATCGGCGGTGAGCCCGAGTGCGAGGGCCCTACCATCGCTGCTTGCAGCTTTAATTAGGGCCCGAGCACCGATGGTGTGAGGACCCTATTGGATCTGCTCCGTTTATTAGGGCCCGAGCACCGATGGTGTGAGGACCCTATTGGATCTGCTTCGTTTATTAGGGCCCGAGCACCGATGGTGTGAGGACCCTATTGAATCTGCTCCGTTTATTATTATTATTATTATTATTCTTATCCGGAATGAATCGCATTTTTGAGGGCCTAAACATACCCGAAAACTAAAGAAACTTTGCACACACATCAGACCTGGCGAAAATGGACGTCTGATATGGGTTGCAGAAGTGGGTGTGGCAAAATGGCTCAATAGCGCCACCTTTACACGTTCCGCGGTGTGCGCATTCAGCTGTGATTATCGTACATGCACAAAAATCGGTACACACATGTAACACACCAATACCTACAAAAAAGCCTCTTGAGATAAAATCCGAAACCCAACAGGAAGTCGGTTATTATTAATTTTCTCAGCAAAATTTGTGTCATTTCTGCCATTTTCAGGTGTCATACTTGAACGAACTCCTCCTAGAGATTTATTCCGATCAACACCAAATTTGGTGAGTCTAATCTAAAGCCCTTTGTGATGTTAAATTGTGAAGATCTAGAGTTTTCATCAGAGGGCGTGTCCGTGGCGGCCTCGCAAATTTCGATGTTTCGCCATGAAAAAGGAAGTTGCTATAACTTAGGCATAAAATGTCCGATCTGTCCCAAACTTCACATGTGTGATAACACTCCTGACCTGAAGACATCTACATGCCCATATTCAGTTATAGTCATAGCGCCACCTGCAGGCAACAGGAAGTGTCATGCTGTACTCTACAACCAACTCCTCCTAGAGATTTATACAGATCAACTCCAAAATCGGTCAGTCTAATATAAAGGCCTTAGCGATGTTAAATTGTAAAGATCTTAAGTTTTCGGTTAAGGGCGTGTCCGTGGCGGCCTGACAAATTTCGAGGTCTCGCCATGGACATAGAAGTTGTTATAACTCAGCCATAAAATGTCCGATCTGCCTCAAACTTCACAGGTTTGGTAAGAGTCCTGGCCTGAAGACACCTAAAGGCCAATATTCAGATATTATCATAGTGCCACCTGTTGGCAGCAGGATATATCATACTTTCACTAACTAAAAACATACCAAGGTCAATCTGCACCAAACTTCATATGTTTGATGAAAGTGGTGGCCTGAACACATCTACATGCCAATAATCAGTTATAGGCATAGCGCCACCAGCTGGCAGCAGGAAATTTGGCACATTTAAGTGACTTTGACATATTTCTCCTATTTTTACTGTATTAAAAGCATACTACCCACCGTTTGCTGTTTTCCTAAAGCCACCGGTCGGCGGTGAGCCCGTGTGCGAGGGCCCGTTCATCGCTGCTTGCAGCTTTAATTATTAGGGCCCGAGCCCAAAAGGGCGAAGGCCCTATTGTTCTTCTAAGGATTCTTATTTGTTTTTTTTTTTTTTTTTTTTTTTTTTTTTCAACCGTTGGGGCACTTTTGGGGGCCTTAACATACTCAAAAACTCTTGAAAATTTGCACACACGTTGGAATCTGCCGTCGTCCGGACGCCACAGAGGCTGGGACCCGGGCGTGGTTCAGGGCATCTACAGCGCCCCCTGGAACACAGTTTGAAAACTTGATGTACTGCGCACACATACTTGCACGTATTGATATGAAACTCGGTACACATATAGAACTCATCGAGCTGAACAACTTTTGTACTCTATGTCATGGGCTCCACGCAACAGGAAGTGAGATATTTAGGGCTGTTTAAAAAGCGCATGCTCTGGAATTTAACGTACTCCTCCCAGGAATTCCATGGGATTGTCACCAAACTCGGTCAGCATGATCTCAAGACATTGGGGACGCTAAATTGCGAGGAGATTTTTGATATCTCGAACGGTTTGGCCGTGGCAAGGCGACAAAGTTATGGCGAGAAATGAGAAACAGGAAGTGTCTAATAACTGTTGCACACATTGCCTGATTCTGATGAAACTTCACCAGTTTGTTCCTTGTATGATGCCGATTCCATAATTGTGACTATTATGAGTCAAAGTTATAGCGCCACCAACTGGCAGCAGGAAACGTGTCATTTTCAAAATGCTTTGAAATCAGCCTCTTAATTTTACTCGATTTTCTTTAAACTTCATCAAAATCATGTCAAAACACGGCCGATAAGAATATGTAAAGGGGTCGATGATAAATCAAATGCTGTTGCCATGGCAACATGTCAAACTTTAAAATTACATTCCTGTCTTTTCGAGGCAGATAACATGCTAAGAATTTCATGAAACTCAACACACACATCAATATTAATGATAGTTAGACACTGGCAAAAGGTCATAAATGGGCGTGGAGCAGGCACTCTATAGCGCCATCTTTTGACAAAAGTTGGGGGGTTAGTTTTTCCTACAGTCACCAAACTCTGTACATATATTGTTCTCATCAATCTGGACAACTTTCTAAATCAAACTCATTAGCTAAGACCAACAGAAAGCCGGCTATTTTGATTTGAAGGTGGATTTTTTGAAAAATCAGGTAGTAAACAAATTCACACTACTCCTAAGAACAACCAGCTGTTCACACCAAACTTTTTTAACATGAAGAGAAGATTCTGAAGATGTTAAATTGCAAGCGGATTTTGGATATCTCGAACGGTGTTGACGTGGTGATTTTTTAAAGATGTAGTAAAAAACATAACCCTAATTTTTTATATCTTTAAAGTGCAGCATCCAAACTCTTTAAAACTTTTTTCACACAGAGATCTAATCATTCTGAGCAAGTGCTGGAAATATAAATTTTATACAAGCTTCAATGAATTAAAGAAAATTAAAAAAATAACTCAGAAACCTGCTGTCACTCTGGTGAATGTCTCTACAGTATGTGTGTGCGTTCAGTCAGGCACAGAGAAGCTCATTATTGCAGGGGGGAGGGGTGAGAGGCAGAGAGGGTGACAGAGTAGAGAGCCATCCTACAGACCACCTTTGAACAAAAAATGCACATATGTATTGTAATTACATAAATATGTCTGATCTTTGAGAGTCTGATATTTTGAGAAAATATAAAGGGTCACTAAGTCTTTCATTGTTCGTATTTTGCAGTTGTTGTTTTTTATTTATTTTTTACTTAACTGTACCGTGAACTTGTCCTATTCAGTCACATAGCAAAAGATTTAAAAAAATACAACTTTTTAGCATGATCAATTTATCTTCATTGATAGACAATATTTACATAGTGTTATTTATTGAATATAAAATAATAATAATAAAAAATTAAGACAAACTTTGACAACAAAACAAACGTTACTGTTATCTCTTCAAAACATCTGAAAACCATAATTTTAAGATCAGTTATATATATATATATATATATCACCCCGTTAAAATACTCAACTTGATTTTTAAAGATATTTTGAAAGAATGAAGCGTTTATAGAGCACTTTATTGTGTATTGCTGTACACCCACATGAACTGTGTTCATGTTCATGTTAATACACAGTACATAAACTTTATATGAATACTTCTTTTAGCTTAATATTAATTAACATTAATAAATGCTATTTATTTATTGGTCATGTTAACTAATATAGTTAATTTTAACAAATGAAACTGGATGGCAACATTTTATATTTTGTGTGTATGTGTCTGTGTGTTGATTTTAAAGTCTAACCCTTTCAATTCTGTAAACTTAAAATCCAAACTAGCAGAGGGTTACTGTGAATGCATGTGCCAACTGGGCACCGTTTTCCTTATTGATTCTTAGTTATGTAGCGCTTAAGAGTGATGCCTTGTAACAGGAGTCACCAGCAAAGCAATATCCACACAAAACTTGTACAGATAGGTAACAATGACATTTAAGCAGAAGTGGTGGACGTAAAGCAAGTAATAATAACATTTTGTTATCATCATGAATCATGTTCTTATCATCATCAGAGTATAGGGAAAATTTTGCATATTGGTTCACAGTTGGCATTATCTGAAGTCCTTGCATTGATTGCATTTAATTAAATCAACATTATATTTGGTCAGTCTGATCTTGAGGCCTTAGAGATGTTAAATTGTGAGGATCTTGAGTTTTCATTGAGTTGTTATAACTTAGCCATAAAATGTCTGATCTGCCACAAAATTCACAGGTTTGGTAAGAGTCCTGGCCTGAAGACACCTAAAGGCCAATATTCAGATATTATCATAGCGCCACCTGTTGGCAGCAGGATATATCATATCTTTCACTAACTCAAACATACCAAGGTCAATCTGCACCAAACTTCATATGTTTGATAATAGTGCTGGCCTGAACACATCTACATGCCAATAATCAGTTATAGGCATAGCGCCACCATCTGGCAGCGGCAAGTTTGGCACATTTAAATGACTTATGACATATTTTTTCTATATTTACTGTTTTAAAAGCATACTGCCCACCGTTTGTTGATTTCCTGAAGCCACCGGTCGGCGGTGAGCCCATGTGCGAGGGCCCGTTCATCGCTGCTCGCAGCTTTAATTATTAGGGCCCGAGCCCAAAAGGGCGAAGGCCCTATTGTTCTTCTAAGGGTTCTTATTAGGGCCCGAGCCCAAAAGGGCGAAGGCCCTATTGTTTTTCTAAGGATTATTATTATTATTATTTTTTTTTCAATGTTTTGGGTGATTTTGGGGCCCTTAACATACACGAAAACTCTTGAAAATTTGCACACACATTGGAACCTGCGGCCATCAGGGCCGGACAGACTTTGACATGGGGGGGTCACCTGGGGGGGGCGTGGCACAGCGTTAAAAATTGCGACTTTTGAGGGACTCTGGAGCGCACACCAATTGATCTACAGTCACCAAAATTCATACACATATAGACCTCATCGGGCCGACCAACTTCCGTGCTCACAGTCCGTGCTTCACCAAACAGGAAGTCAGCTATTCAGGGATGTCTAAAAAGCGCATGCAATGGAATTTGAAATACTCCTCCTAGACCTTCCAACCGATGGCCACCAAACTCGGTCAGCATGATCTCAAGACATTGGGGACGCAAAATTGCCAGGGGATTTTTGATATCTCGAACGGTTTGGCCGTGGCGGGGCGACAAAGTTATGGCGAGAAATGAGAAACAGGAAGTGTCTAATTACTTTAACACACTTTGTCTGATTTTGACCAAACATCAGCAGTTTGTTCATCTTATGATGCCGATCACAGAGATGTGACTATTAGGAGTCAAAGTTATAGCGCCACCAACTGGCAACACAAAGCGCAACGTTTTCTAAATGCTTTTAAATCAACCTCTTAATTTTACTCAATTTGCTTCAAACTTCATCTCAATAATGTTGAAACACGGCCAATGAGAATCTGTGAATTGCCTTATCGATAACTTTTATCATGTTGCCATGGCAACGTGTCAAACTTTAACTTTAGCTTTTTGTGTTTTGAAGCCACTTAAAATACTCAGAATTTCATGAAACTTCACACACACATCTGTATTAATGATATTTAGACACTGATAAAAGCCCATAAATGGGCGTGGAGCAGGCGCTCCATAGCGCCACCTTTTGACAAAAGTTGGGGGTTTAGTTTGTCCTACAGTCACCAAACTCGGTACATATATTGATCTCATCAAGCCAGAAACATTTCTAATTTACACCCATTAGCTACGATCAACAGGAAGTCGGCTATTTTGATTTGAATGTGGATATTTGGAAAAATCAGGCTGTGGAATTTTATATACTTCTCTCAGGAAAACCAAACAATTCACACCAAACTTTTTTGACATGTTGCCAACATTCTGAAGATTCTAAATTGCGAGCAGATTTAGGATATCTTGAACGGTGTTGATGTGGTGATTGATTGAAATCGGAGTAAAACAAGATAGCCGTAATTTTATTATATCTTTAAAGTGCAGCATCCAAAGTCTTTGAAACTTTTTTCATACAGACTACTAGTCATTCTGATCAGACACCGTTCATTTCATAATTATACAAAGATCTATGAATTAATGAAAATTAAAAAAACAAATCTGATCCCTCTCTGCTCTGCACTTATGTGTGTGCGTGGTAAGTGGGTGTGTGTTTGTTGAGTGTTAGGGTGAGAGTGGGGAGGGGGGATGGGTGGAAAGAGAGAGTCAGAGTGGAGGAGATAGAAGGGAATATTTAAACTCTTGGTTGTTTATTCATTAGGATGTGAATTAGGGCTGGGTATTGTGACCAATTTGGCAATTCGGTTCGATTGTTATTTTTATGGTTTCGATTCGATTATATTCGATTCGATATCGATTAGCTATCAATATTTCATTTAAAATGTTAGTTTTGCAGACATGGGATCACTATTTTGATATAAATCCTGGTAACTTAAAACTCCCCTACTTAAGTTTATTACTGAAATACACATCTACATTAATAATAGGGTGCACACAGTTGTTTATTTTAAACAACTTTTATTTTAAATGAATACTGTAACAAGAAGTCATAAATATGTGCATCCAATGTACACCATGTAAACAAACTGCAAAAAGCACATTACTGTAAAAAAATAAAAAGACTAAATGTGCAACAGTGAAATCTATTAAGAACTTCAAACATGTTTAAGAAATATTTTTTTTTTCTAAATTCAAATCAGGCCCATCATAAAGCCCTTGTCTGCATATACAAAACATTCTAACTGTCCATAAAACTAACAGATCTTAACTAAAGCCTAATATTTTTTGATCACCAGATTTTTTCTTGCAAAAAATTTACACCCATTAGCTACAACCAACAGGAAGTCAGCTATTTTGATTTGAATGTGGATTTTTGGAAAAATATAGCTGAATAAATTCATATCACTCATAGCAGAATCAGACAGTGCACACCAAACTTTGTCAACATGATGCCAAGATACTGAAGATGTTAAAATGTGAACGGCTTTGGGATATCTTGAACGGTGTTGATGTGGTGATTTATGAAAGTAACAGTAAAAAAGATGGAGAGTTATTTCCATATATCTTTAAATTGCATTATTCTAACTCATCAAAACTTTTTACATATAAAGAACAAGAAATTCTTAGGAAATATGTGTAGTTTCAAAATGTTATCATGCTCAGAGGCCCCAAAAACATTAAAAGTGTCATATAAATTGTCAGATTAAAGCTCTAGTACCAGGGATGAACACTAGAGGTCCTCATAAGATAAGGAATCGTTTGAACAATAATGCTATTTAGCTCATTCTCAGTGTATAAGAATGAAAATAATCCATAGAATCAGTTGATATATAATGTACTGTCAGTGTACTTTTACATAATTATTTTGTATAGGTGCTTAAAGAGCATTAAAATCTTTTTTTAATCTTTTAAGGAAAAATTATATGATTTATATACATATATACAATCTCACTGATAGAATAAAAAATCTTATAAGTATGACACTATACTGCTCAGTTCACTTAATTAGAATGAGAAACAAATACATCAACTAAGTTAATATGTATTTATTTTTAATATATTTGTTTATAATTATTTCACAGATGCTTATAGATCATTAAAATAATATTTAAAAATGGTTGTAGATCATAAAACATGGTAACTATTTAAAATAGGGTCTCTTTTGTTAACAATGGTTAATGAACTAACACACGAACGAACAACGAACAATATGTTTGTACTCGATTTTCTTCAAACTTCATCAGAATGATGTAAAAACACGGCCGATGAGAGTCTGTAAAGGCGTCTCTGATGCATCAAAAGCTGTTGCCATGGCAAATAAATAAAAATACAAAATACATTCAAATATTTGTTTCCTGTGTTTTTGAGGCAGATAGCGTGCCTATGATTTCATTTTCCATTTTCAATTTTCAATTTTCAATTATTTATTATATATTTAAAGTGCAGCATCCTAACTCTTTGAAACTTTTTTCATACAAATAACTATTCATTCTGATCAAACACAGTTCATTTCATAATTATACAAAACTCCACGAATGAAAGAAAATTAAAAAACATATCTGATCTCACTCTGCTCTGCACTCTATGTGTGTGGTAAGTGGCTGAGTGTAAGGAGGGGTGATGGGTGGTAAGAGAAAGAGTCAGACAGGAGGAGAGACAGTTAGGGTTAGTCCAAAGGGTTACTGTGAATGCATGTGCCAACTGGGCACCGTTTTCCTGATGCTATCGGGATGGCGACTGCCAGACGGCGAGGGCCCGGTCAACGCTGCTTGCAGCTTTAATTTTTTTTTTTTTTTTCAACCGTTGGGGCACTTTTGGGGGCCTTAACATACTCAAAAACTCTTGAAAATTTGCACACATGTCGGAATCTGCCGTCGTCCGGACGCCACAGAGGCTGGGACCCGGGCGTGGTTCAGGGCCTCTACAGCGCCCCCTGGAACACAGTTTGAAAACTTGATGTACTGCGCACACATACTTGCACGTATTGATATGAAACTCGGTACACATATAGATCTCACTGAGCCAAACAACTTTTGTACTCTATGTCATGGGCTGAACGCAACAGGAAGTGAGATATTTAGGGCTGTTTAAAAAGCGCATGCTCTGGAATTTAACGTACTCCTCCCAGGGTTTCCATTGGATTGTCACCAAACTCGGTCAGCATGATCTCAAGACATTGGGGACGCTAAATTGCGAGGGGATTTTTGATATCTCGAACGGTTTGGCCGTGGCAAGGCGACAAAGTTATGGCGAGAAATGAGAAACAGGAAGTGTCTAATAACTGTTGCACACATTGCCTGATTCTGATGAATCTTCACCAGATTGTTCGTTGTATGATGCCGATTCCATAAAGGTGACTATTATGAGTCAAAGTTATAGCGCCACCAACTGGCAGCAGGAAGCGTGTCATTTTCAAAATGCTTTGAAATCAGCCTCTTAATTTTACTTGATTTTCTTTAAACTTCATCAAAATCATGTCAAAACACGGCCGATAAGAATATGTAAAGGGGTCGATGATAAATCAAATGCTGTTGCCATGGCAACGTCTCAAACTTTACAATTAGATTCCTGTCTTTTCGAGGCAGATAACATGCTTAGAATTTCATGAAACTCAACACACACATCAATATTAATGATAGTTAGACACTGGCAAAAGATCATAAATGGGCGTGGAGCAGGCACTCTATAGCGCCATCTTTTGACAAAAGTTGGGGGGTTAGTTTTTCCTACAGTCACCAAACTCTGTACATATATTGTTCTCATCAATCTGGACAACTTTCTAAATTAAACTAATTAGCTAACACCAACAGGAAGCCGGCTATTTTGATTTGAATGTGGATTTTTGGAAAAATCAGGCTGTTAACAAATTTATACTCCTCCTAAGAAGAACAAGCTGTTCACACCAAACTTTTTTAACATGGAGAGAAGATTCTGAAGATGTTAAATTGCGAGCGGTTTTGGGATATCTTGAACGGTGTTGACGTGGTGATTTTTTAAAGATGTATAACCATCATTTTCTATATCTTTAAAGTGCAGCATCTTAACTATTTAAAACTTTTTTCACACAGAGATCTTATCATTCTGAGCAAGTGCTGTAAATATCAATTTAATTCAAGCTTCTACGAATTAAAGAAAATTAAAAAAAGAAATCAGAAGCCTGCTGTCACTCTGCCTTGAGTGTCTGTGTTCAGTCACCATTGAGTGACTGAAGAGAGACTGAAGGGGGAGGGGTGAAAGGGAGAGAGGGAGAGAGAGTAGAACATGCTGTCTTGCTAAAGACCATCTTTGAGGAAAAAATGCACATTGATGTTACATAAATATGTTTGATCTTTGAGAGTCTGATATTTTGAGAAAATATAAAGGGTCACTAAGTCTTTCATTGTTTGTATTTTGCAGTTGTTGTTTTTTTATTTATTTTTTACTGAACTGTACCATGAACTTGTCCTATTCAGTCACATAGCAAAAGATTAAGAAAAATACAACTTTTTAGCATGAGCGGTTTATCTTCATTGATAGACATTTATTTTCATAGTGTTATTTATTGAATATAACATTTTAATTAACAGTTTCAAGACAAACTTTGTCAACAAAACAAACTTTGCTGTTATCTGTTCAAAACATCTGAAAATTTTACCATTTTAAGATCAGTTATATATATATATCGCCCGATTACAATACTCAACTTGATTTTTAAAGATATTTTCAAAGAATGAAGCGTTTATAGAGCACTTTATTGGGTATTGCTGTACGCCCACATGAACTGTGTTCATGTTCATGTTAATTCACAGTACATAAACTAATGTTAAAAGATACTAATTTACCTTTAAACAATATATGAATACTTTTTTTAGCTTAATATTAATTAACATTAATAAATGCTATTTAATTATTGTTCATGTTAACTAATATAGTTAATGTTAACAAATGAAACTGGATGGCAACATTTTATATAGTATGTGTATGTGTCTCTGTGTTGATTTTAAAGTCTAACCCTTTCAATTCTGTAAACTTTAAATCCAAACTGGCTGAGGGTTACTGTGAATGCATGTGCCAACTGGGCACCGTTTTCCTAATTGATTCTTTCTTAGTTATGTAGCGCTTAAAAGTTATGTCTTATAACAGGAGTCACCTGCAAAGCAATATCCACACACAAAATGAACAGATAGGTAACGATGACATTGAAGCAGAAGTGGTGGACGTAAAGCAAGCATTAATAACATTTTGTTATCATCATGAATTACATGTTCTTATCATCATCATCAGAATATTGGGAAAATGTTCCCTATATTGTGAACGGCTTTGGGATATCTTGAACGGTGTTGATGTGGTGATTTATGAAAGTAACAATAAAAAAGATGAAGAGTTATTTTCATATATCTTTAAATTGCATTATTCTAACTCATCAAAACTTTTTACATATAAAGAACAAGAAATTCTTAGGAAATACGTGTAGTTTCAAAATGTTATCATGCTCAGAGGCCCCAAAAACATTAAAAGTGTCAAATAAATTCGTCAGATTAAAGCTCTAATACCAGGGATGAACACTAGAGGTCCTCATAAGATAAGGAATCGTTTGACCTCTAATGCTATTTAGCTCATTCTCAGTGTATAAGAATGACAATAATCCATAGAATCAGTTGATATGTACTGTACTGTCAGTGTAATTTTACATAATTATTTTGTATAGGTGCTTAAAGAGCATTAAAATATTTTTTTTTATCTTTTAAGGAAAAATTATGTGATTTAAATACATATATACACACTCACTGATAGAACAAAGTATCTTATAAGTATGACACTATACTGCTCAGTTCACTTAATTAGAATGAGAAACAAATACAAAAAGGCCAAAAAATCAACTAAGTTAATATGTATTTATTTTTTAATATATTTGTTTATAATTATTTCACAGATGCTTATAGACTATTAAAACAATATTTAAAAATGCTTGTAGACCATAAAACATGGTAACTATTTAAAATAGGGTCCAATACCTACAAAAAAGCCTCTAGGAGCAAAATTTGACACCCAACAGGAAGTCGGTTATTTTTAATTTTCTCAAATTTTGTCATTTTTGCCATTTTTAGGCCTCCTACTTGAAAGAACTCCTCCTAGAGATTTATCCGGATTAACGCCAAATTTGCTGAGTGTAATCTAAAGCCCTTTGTGACGTTAAATTGCAAAGATCTAGAGTTTTCATTGGAGGGCGTGTCCAAATCGGTCTCGCAAATTTCGATGTTTCGCCATGAAAAAGGAAGTTTCTATAACTCAGGCATACAATGTCCGATCTGTCCCAAACTTCACATGTGTGATAACACTCCTGACCTGAAGACATCTACATTCCCATATTCAGTTCTAGTCATAGCGCCACCTGCTGGCAACAGGAAGTGTCATGCTGTACTCTACAACAAACTCCTCCAAGAGATTTATACAGATCAACACCAAAATCGGTCAGTCTAATAAAAAGGCTTTAGTGATGTTAAATTGCGAAGATCTTGAGTTTTTGTTGAAGGGCATGTCCGTGGTGGCCTGACAAAGTTTGATGTTTGGTCATGGACATAGAAGTTGTTATAACTCAGCCATAAAATGTCCAATCTGCCTCAAACTTCACATGTTTGATAAGAGTCCTGGCCTGAAGACATCTTAAGGCCAATATTCAGATATTATCATAGCGCCACCTATTGACAGCAGGATATATCATATCTTGCACTAACTTAAACATACCAAGGTCAATCTGCATCAGACTTCATATGTTTGATGAAAGTGCTGGCCTGAACCCATCTACATGTCAATAATCAGTTACAGGCATAGCGCCACCAGCTGGCAGCAGGAGGTTTGGCACATTTAAGTGACTTTGATCTATTTTTCCTACATTTACTGTATTAAAAGCATACTGCCCACCGTTTGCTGTTTTCCTAAAGCCACCGGTCGGCAGTGAGCCCTGGTGCGAGGGCCCGTTCATCGCTGCTTGCAGCTTTAATTATTATTATTCTTCTTCTCCGGAATGAATCGCATTTTTGAGGGCCTAAACATACCCGAAAACTCATGAAACTTTGCACACACATCAAACCTGGCGAAAATGGATGTCTGATATGGGTTTCAGAGATGGGTGTGGCAAAACGGCTCGATAGCGCCACCTTTACACGTTCCGCGGTGTGCGCTTTCAGCTATGATTCACGTACATGCATGAAAATCGGTACACACATGTAACTCACCAATACCTACAAAAAAGCCTCCTGGGACAAAATCCGAAACCCAACAGGAAGTCGGTTATTATTAATTTTCTTAGCAAAATTTGTGTCATTTTTGCCATTTTCAGGCGTCGTACTTGAACGAACTCCTCCTAGAGATTTACTCCGATCAACAGCAAATTTGGTGAGTCTAATCTAAAGCCCTTTGTGACGTTAAATTGTGAAGATCTAGAGTTTTCATCAGAGGGCGTGTCCGTGGCGGCCTCGCAAATTTCGATGTTTCGCCATGAAAAAGGAAGTTGCTATAACTGAGACATAAAATGTCCGATCTGTCCCAAACTTCACATGTGTGATAACACTCCTGACCTGATGACATCTACATATCCATATTCAGTTATAGTCATAGCGCCACCTGCTGGCAACAGGAAGTGTCATGCTGTACTCTACAACCAACTCCTCCTAGAGATTTATACAGATCAACACCAAAATCGGTCAGTCTAATATAAAGGCCTTAGTGATGTTAAATTGTGAAGATCTTGAGTTTTCGGTAAAGGGCGTGTCCGTGGCGGCCTGACAAATTTTGAGGTCTCGCCATGGATATAAAACTTGTTATAACTCAGCCATAAAATGTCCGATTTGCCTCAAACTTCACATATTCGATAAGAGTCCTGGCCTGGACACATCTGAAGGCCAATATTCTATTATAATCACAGCGCCACCTGTTGGCAACAGGAAATGACTTGTATCAAACTCCTCCTAGAGATTTAATGATATCAACATTATATTTGGTCAGTCTGATCTAGAGGCCTTAGAGATGTTAAATTGCGAAGATCTTGAGTTTTCGTTAAAGGGCTTGTCCGTGGCGGCGTGACAAAGTTTGATGTTTCGCCATGGACATAGAAGTTGTTATAACTCAGCCATAAAATGTCCGATCTGCCTCAAACTTCACATGTTTGGTAAGAGTCCTGGCCTGAAGACACCTAAAGGCCAATATTCAGATATTATCATAGCGCCACTTGTTGGCAGCAGGATATATCATATATTTCACTAACTCAAACATACCAAGGTCAATCTGCACCAAACTTCATATGTTTGATGAAAGTGGTGGCCTGAACACATCTACATGCCAATAATCAGTTATAGGCATAGCGCCACCAGCTGGCAGCAGGAAATTTGGCACATTTAAGTGACTTTGACATATTTCTCATATTTTTACTGTATTAAAAGCATACTACCCACCATTTGCTGTGTTCCTAAAGCCACCGGTCGGCGGTGAGCCCGTGTGCGAGGGCCCGTTCATCGCTGCTTGCAGCTTTAATTAGGGCCCGAGCACCGATGGTGTGAGGACCCTATTGAATCTGCTCCGTTTATTATTATTATTATTATTATTATTATTATTATTATTATTATTATTCTTCTCCAAAATGAATCGCATTTTAGAGGACCTAAACATGCCCGAAAACTCACAAAACTTTGCACACACATCAAACCTGGCGAAAATTTACGTCTGATATGGGTTTCAGAAGTGGGCGTGGCAAAATGGCTCGACAGCGCCACCTTTAGATTTTCAGCGGTGTGCGCTTTCAGCTGTGATTCACGTACATGCACGGAAATCGGTACACACATGTAACACACCAATACCTACAAAAAAGCCTCTTGGAGCAAAATCCGGAACCCAACAGGAAGTCTGTTAATATTAATATTCTCAACAAAATTTGTGTCATTTTTGCCATTTTCAGGCGTCGTACTTGAACGAACTCCTCCTAGAGATTTATTCGGATCAACGGCAAATTTGCCGAGTCTAGTATAAAGCCCTTTGTGACGTTATATTGTGAAGATCTAGAGTTTTCATCAGAGGGCGTGTCCATGGCGGCCTCGCAAATTTCGACGTTTCGCCATGAAAAAGGAAGTTGCTATAACTCAGGCATACAAAGTCCGATCTGTCCCAAACTTTACATGTGTGATAACACTCCTGACCTGATGACATCTACATGCCCATATTCAGTTTTACTCATAGCGCCACCTGCTGGCAACAGGAAGTGTCATGCTGTCCTCTGCAACAAACTCGTCCAAGAGATTTAATCAGATCAACACCAAAATCGGTCAGTCTAATAAAAAGGCTTTAGTGATGTTAAATTGCGAAGATCTTGAGTTTTCGTTGAAGGGCGTGTCCGTGGCGGCCTGACAAATTTCGAGGTCTCGCCATGGATATAAAACTTGTTATAACTCAGCCATAAAATGTCCGATTTGCCTCAAACTTCACATGTTCGATAAGAGTCCTGGCCTGAACCAATCTGAAGGCAAATATTCTATTATAATCACAGCGCCACCTGTTGGCAACAGGAAATGACTTGTAGCAAACTCCTACTAGAGATTTAATGATATCAACATTATATTTGGACAGTCTGATCTAGAGGCCTTAGAAATGTTAAATTGCGAAGATCTTGAGTTTTCGTCAAAGGGCGTGTCCTTGGTGGCCTGACAAAGTTTGATGTTTCGCCATGAACATAGAAGTTGTTATAACTCAGCCATAAAATGTCCGATCTGCCTCAAACTTCACATGTTTGGTAAAAGTCCTGGCCTGAAGACATCTAAAGGCCAATATTCAGATATTATCATAGCGCCACCTATTGGCAGTAGGATATATCATATCTTTCACTAACTCAAACATACCAAGGTCAATCTGCACCAAACTTCATATGTTTGATGAAAGTGCTGGCCTGAACACATCTACATGCCAATAATCAGTTATAGGCATAGCGCCACCAGCTGGCAGCAGGAAGTTTGGCACATTTAAGTGACTTCGATCTATTTTTCCTACATTTACTGTATTAAAAGCATACTGCCCACCGTTTGCTGTTTTCCTAAAGCCACCGGTCGGCGGTGAGCCCGGGTGCGAGGGCCCGTTCATCGCTGCTTGCAGCTTTAATTATTATTATTATTATTATTATTATTCTTCTCCAAAATGAATCGCATTTTAGAGGACCTAAACATTCCCGAAAACTCACAAAACTTTGCACACACATCAAACCTGGCGAAAATTTACGTCTGATTTGGGTTTCAGAAGTGGGTGTGGCAAAATGGCTCGACAGCGCCACCTTTAGACGTTCAGCGGTGTGCGCTTTCAGCTGTGATTCACGTACATGCACGGAAATCGGTACACACATGTAACACACCAAAACCTACAAAAAAGCCTCTTGGAGCAAAATCCGGAACCCAACAGGAAGTCGGTTAATATTAATATTCTCAACAAAATTTGTGTCATTTTTGCCATTTTCAGGCGTCGTACTTGAACGAACTCCTCCTACAGATTTATTCGGATCAACGCCAAATTTGCAGAGTCTAGTCTAAAGCCCTTTGTGACGTTAAATTGTGAAGATCTAGAGTTTTCATCGGAGGGCGTGTCCGTGGCGGCCTCGCAAATTTCGATGTTTCGCCATGAAAAAGGAAGTTGCTATAACTTAGGCATAAAATGTCCGATCTGTCCCAAACTTCACATGTGTTATAACACTCCTGACCTGAAGACATCTACATGCCTATATTCAGTTATAGTCATAGCGCCACCTGCAGGCAACAGGAAGTGTCATGCTGTACTCTACAACCAACTCCTCCTAGAGATTTATGCAGATCAACACCAAAATCGGTCAGTCTAATATAAAGGCCTTAGTGATGTTAAATTGTGAAGATCTTGAGTTTTCGGTAAAGGGTGTGTCCGTGGCGGCCTGACAAATTTCGAGGTCTCGCCATGGATATAAAACTTGATATAACTCAGCCATAAAATGTCCGATTTGCCTCAAACTTCACATATTCGATAAGAGTCCTGGCCTGAACACATCTGAAGGCCAATATTCTATTATAATAACAGCGCCACCTGTTGGCAACAGGAAATGACTTGTATCAAACTCCTCCTAGAGACTTAATGATATCAACATTATATTTGGTCAGTCTGATCTCGAAGCCTTAGAGATGTTAAATTGTGAAGATCTTGAGTTTTCATCAAAGGGCGTGTCCGTGGTGGCCTGACAAAGTTTGATGTTTCGCCATGGACATAGAAGTTGTTATAACTCAGCCATAAAATGTCCAGTCTGTCTCAAACTTCACATGTTTGGTAAGAGTCCTGGCCTGAAGACATCTAAAGGCCAATATTCAGATATTATCATAGCGCCACCTGTTGGCAGCAGGATATAACATATCTTGCACTAACTTAAACATACCAAGGTCAATCTGCACCAAACTTCATATGTTTGATGAAAGTGCTTGCCTGAACACATCTACATGCCAATAATCAGTTATAGGCATAGCGCCACCAGCTGGCAGCAGGAAGTTTAGCACATTTAAGTGACTTTGATCTATTTTTGCTACATTTACTGTATTAAAAGCATACTGCCCACCGTTTGCTGTTTTCCTAAAGCCACCGGTCGGCGGTGAGCCCGGGTGCGAGGGCCCGTTCATCGCTGCTTGCAGCTTTAATTAGGGCCCGAGCACTACAGTGCGAGGACCCTATTGGAATTGCTCCGTTTATTATTCTTCTTCTTCTTCTTCTTCTTCTTCTTCTCCAAAGTGAAAAGTCTTTTTGAGGGCCTAAACATGCCCGAAAACTCACGAAACTTTGCACACGCATCAGACCTGGCGAAAATTTACATCTGATATGGTTTTCAAAAGTGGGTGTGGCAAAATGGCTCGATAGCGCCACCTATAAAATTTCAACGGAGTGCCCCTCGAGCTACGTTTCATGTACATGTACGAAACTCGGTACACATATGTAACACACCAATACCTACAAAAAAGTCTCCTGGTGCAACATCCGAAACCCAACAGGAAGTCCGTTATATTGAATTTCCTGTATGATTTTTGTGCAGTTTTTGCCATTTTCAGGCCTCATACTTTAACGAACTCCTCCTACAGTTTTTATCCGATCATCTTCAAATTTACTGAGTGTCATCATAAGGCCTTTGCGATGTTAAATTGCGAAGCTTTAGAGTTTTCGTCGAAGGGCGTGTCCGTGGCGGCCGGACAAACTTTGATGTTTCGCCATGAAAAAGGAAGTTGCTATAACTCAGGCATACGATGTCCGATCTGCCTCAAACTTCACATGTTTGATGACAGTCCGGTCCTGAACACACATCAGTGCCCATATTCAGTTATAGTCATAGCGCCACCTGCTGACAACAGGAAATGACATGTTTAAAACTGTTACGGACTCCTAGAAACATATTGAAAAGCGTTAACAAGTCTTAAATAGGCTAGCAACATGCTACAAACATGTTAAAACATGCTAGCAACACTTAGCTAAGAGCTAAAGCATGCTATTAATACAAATACAAAAGGAAATTGCTGTAACTCATGTATATAATGTTGAATCTGACCCAAACTTAATATTCAACATGCTACAAAAATAATAAAGCATGCTAGCAACACTTAGCTAATATGTTAAAGCATGCTAATAATACAATGAAACAGGAAGTTACTCTAACTCAGGCAAACAATGTCCAATCTGCCCCAAACTTAACATGTTTGATTAGAATCCTGGCCTAAACACACGCCAATGCCCGTATTCAGTTATAGTCATAGCGCCACCAGCTGGTAACAGGAAGCCACATGTTTAATACTGTTGTGGATGCCTAGCAACATTTTAAAAAATTCAACAACTGTTAAACAGGGTAGCAACATGCTAGAAACATGCTATAACATGTTAGCAACATTTAGCTAAGTGCTAAAGCATACTCTTAATGCAATGAAACAGGAAGCTACTCTAACTCAGGCATGCAATGTCCAATCAGCCCCAAACTTCACATGTTTGATAACAGTCCTGACCTGAAGATATCTACATGCCAATATTCAGTTATAGTCATAGCGCCACCTACTGTCAACAGGAAGTGACATGTTTAATACTGTGACACACTATTGGCAACACACTAAAAAAGCCATTGAGTGCTAAACTAGTTTAAAACGTACCCAAACATGCTAGCAGCACTTACTTAGTGCTAAAGCATGTTGTTAAAGACATAAAACAGGAAGTTACTGTAACTCAGTCATGCAATGTCCAATCAGCCCCAAACTTCACATGTTTGATAAGACTCCTGGCCTGAAGATATATACATGCCCATATTCAGTTATAATCAGAGCGCCACTTGCTGACAACAGGAAGTGACATTTAATGGTATTACGGACTCCTAGCAACATATTAAAAAGCGTTAGCAAGTTTAGCAAGTTAAAACATGCTAGCAACACTTAGCTAAGAGCTAAAGCATGATATTAATACAAAGAAAAATAAGTGTAACTCATGCATACAATGTCCAATCTGACCCAAGCTTAATATGTTTGATAAGAGTCCTGGTCTGAACACAAGCCCATGCCTATATTCAGTTATAGTCATAGTGCCACCTGCTGGCAACAGAAAGTCACATGTTTAATACCGATGTGGATGCCCAGCAACATTTTAAAAATATCAACAAGTGTTAAATAGGGTAGCAACATGCTAGAAACATGTTAGCAACATTTAGCTAAGTGCTAAAGCATACTCTTAATGCAAATGAAACAGGAAGTTACTGTAACTCAGGCATGCAATGTCCAATCAGCCCCAAACTTAATATGTTTGATAAGAGTCCTGGCCTGAATACATTTACATGCCAATATTTAGTTATAGTCATAGCGCCACCAGCTGGCAACAGCAAATTACTTGTTTTACACTAACTTAAGAATGCAATGTACAATTTGCACCAAACTTGACATGATTGCCAATAGTCCTGGCCTGAAGACATCTAAAAGCCAATATTTCGTAATAGCGCCACCTGTTGGTAGCAGGATATGTCATGACTTACACTCAAGCATGCCATGTTCAATCTTCACCAAACTTCATATGTTTGATAAAAGCGCCGGCCTGAACACATCTGCATGCCAATATTCAGTTATAGGCATAGCGCCACCAGCTGGCAGAAGGAAGATTGGCACATATCAATGACTTTGACATCTTCCTCCTACATTTACTGTGTTAATAGCATTGTGCCAACCATTCGCCACCGATCGGCGGTGAGCCCGAGTGCGAGGGCCCTACCATCGCTGCTTGCAGCTTTAATTAGGGCCCGAGCCCAAAAGGGCGAAGGCCCTATTGTTCTTCTAAGGATTCTTATTTTTATTTTTTTTTTTATTTTTTGTTAACCTTCCGGGCACTTAAGGGGGTCTTAACATACTCAAAAACTCTTGAAACTTTGCACACACGTCGGAATCTGCGGCCATCAGGACGTCACAGAGGCTGGTACCGGGGCGTGGCAAGGGGACTCTACAGCGCCCCCTGGAATTTTGAGGGCCATATAGCACACATACTTGAACGTACACATATGAAACTCGGTACACATATAGAACTCATTGAGCTGAACAACTTTTGTACTCTATGTCATTTTCTCAACGCAACAGGAAGTGAGATATTTAGGGCTGTGTAAAAAGCGCATGCTCTGGAATTTAACGTACTCCTCCCAGGATTTCCATACGATTGTCACCAAACTCGGTCAGCATGATCTCAAGACATAGGGGACGCTAAATTGCGAGGGGATTTTTGATATCTCGAACGGTTTGGCCGTGGCAAGGCGACAAAGTTATGGCGAGAAATGAGAAACAGGAAGTGTCTCATAACTGTTGCACACATTGCCGGATTCTGATGAAACTTCACCAGATTGTTCGTTGTATGATGCCGATTCCATAAATGTGACTATTATAAGTCAAAGTTATAGCGCCACCAACTGGCAGCAGTAAGCGTGTCATTTTCAAAATGCTTTGAAATCAGCCTCTTAATTTTACTTGATTTTCTTTAAACTTCATCAAAATCATGTCAAAACACGGCCGATAAGAATATGTAAAGGGGTCGATGATAAATCAAATGCTGTTGCCATGGCAACGTGTCAAACTTTAAAATTAGATTCCTGTCTTTTCGAGGCAGATAACATGCTAAGAATTTCATGAAACTCAACACACACATCAATATTAATGATAGTTAGACACTGGCAAAAGGTCATAAATGGGCGTGGAGCAGGCACTCTATAGCGCCATCTTTTGACAAAAGTTGGGGGGTTAGTTTTTCCTACAGTCACCAAACTCTGTACATATATTGTTCTCATCAATCTGGACAACTTTCTAAATTAAACTCATTAGCTAAGACCAACAGGAAGCCGGATATTTCCATTTGAATGTGTTTTTTTGGAAAAATCAGGCTGTAAACAAATTCACACTTCTTCTAAGAACAACCAGCTATTCACACCAAACTTTTTTAACATGAAGAGAAGATTCTGAAGATGTTAAATTGCGAGCGGATATTGGATATCTTGAACGGTGTTGACGTGGTGATTTTTTAAAGATGTAGTAAAAAAC
Source organism: Garra rufa (assembly GCF_049309525.1). Classification (NCBI taxonomy): domain Eukaryota; kingdom Metazoa; phylum Chordata; class Actinopteri; order Cypriniformes; family Cyprinidae; genus Garra; species Garra rufa. The sequence continues at coordinate 42,435,187 of NC_133380.1, read as the reverse complement.
ATAACCGTCATTTTTTTTATATCTTTAAAGTGCAGCATCCAAACTCTTTAAAACTTTTTTCACACAGAGATCTTATCATTCTGAGCAAGTGGTGTAAATATCAATTTTATACAAGCTTCTATGAATTAAAGAAAATTAAAAAAAGAAATTAGAAACCTGCTGTCACTCTGCCTGTGCCTGTCTGTGTTCAGTCACCATTGAGTCACTGAAGAGTGACTGAAGGGGGGAGGGGTGTAAGGGAGAGAGACCAGTGGAACATGCTGTTTTGCTTAAGACCATCTTTGAGGAAGATGCACATTGCTGTAGCGTAATCGACATAAATATGTCTGATATTTTGAGAAAATATAAAGGGTCATTAAATCTTTCATTGTTTGTATTTTGCAGTTGTTGTTTTTTATTTATTTTTACTGAACTGTACCATGAACTTGTCCTATTCAGTCACATAGCAAAAGATTAAGAAAAATACAACTTTTAAGCATGAGTGATTTATCTTCATTGTAGACAATATTTTCATAGTGTTATTTATTGAATATAAAATTATAATAATTAAAAATTTCAAGACAAACTTTGACAACAAAACAAACTTTGCTGTTATCTGTTCAAAACATCCGAAAACCATCATTTGAAGATCAGTTATATATATATCGCCCCATTAAAACACTCAACTTGATTTTTAAAGATATTTTGAAAGAATTAAGCGTTTATAGAGCACTTTATTGTGTATTGCTGTACACCCACATGAACTGTGTTCATGTTTATGTTAATTCATAGTACATAAACTAAAAGATACTAATTTACCTTTAAACAATATATGAATACTTTTTTTTAGCTTAATATTAATTAACATTAATAAATGCTATTTAATTATTGCTCATGTTAACTAATATAGTTAATGTTAACAAATGAAACTGGATGGCAACATTTTATATATTGTGTGTATGTATCTCTGTGTTGATTTTCAAGTGTAACCCTTTCAATTCAGTAAACTTAAAATCCAAACAAGCAGAGGGTTACTGTGAATGCATTTGCCAACTGTGCACCGTTTTCCTAATTGATTCTTAGTTATGTAGCGCTTAAGAGTGATGTCTTATAACAGGAGTCACCAGCAAAGCAATATCCACATACAAATTGTACAGATAGGTAACGATTTAAGCAGAAGTGGTGAATGTAATGCAAGCAATAATAACATTTTGTTATCATCATGAATTACATGTTCTTATCATCATCATCAGAATATAGGGAAAATGTTCACATTTTGTTCACAGTTGGCATTATCTGAAGTCCTTGCAGGGGATTAGGTTTATAGCAAACTTCTCCTAGACATTTAATGAAATCAACATTATATTTGGTCAGTCTGATCTAGAGGCCTTAGAGATGTTAAATTGTGAAGATCTTGAGTTTCAGTGGCGGCCTGACAAAGTTTGATGTTTCGCCATGGACATAGGTGTAATAACTCAGCCATAAAATGTCTGATCTGCCTCAAACTTCAGAGGTTTGGTAAGAGTCCTGGCCTGAAGACACCTAAAGGCCAATATTCAGATATTATCATAGCGCCACCTGTTGACACCAGGATATATCATATCTTTCACTAACTCAAACATACCAAGGTCAATCTGCACCAAACTTCATATGTTTGATAATAGTGCTGGCCTGAACACATCTACATGCCATTTATAGGCATAGCTCCACCAGCTGCCAATGGGAAGTTTGGCACATTTAAATGACTTATGACATATTTCTCATATATTTACTGTATTAAAAGCATACTGCCCACCGTTTGCTGTTTTCCTAAAGCCACCGGTCGACGGTGAGCCCGGGTGCGAGGGCCCGTTCATCGCTGCTCGCAGCTTTAATTAGGGCCCGAGCACCGATGGTGTGAGGACCCTATTGGATCTGCTCCGTTTATTATTATTATTATTATTATTATTATTCTTCTTCTTCTCCAAAATGAATCGCATTTTAGAGGACCTAAACATTCCCGAAAACTCACAAAACTTTGCACACACATCAAACCTGGCGAAAATTTACGTCTGATTAGGGTTTCAGAAGTGGGTGTGGCAAAATGGCTCGACAGCGCCACCTTTAGATGTTCAGCGGTGTGCGCTTTCAGCTGTGATTCACGTACATGCACGGAAATCGGTACACACATGTAACACACCAAAACCTACAAAAAAGCCTCTTGGAGCAAAATCCGGAACCCAACAGGAAGTCGGTTAATATTAATATTCTCAACAAAATTTGTGTCATTTTTGCCATTTTCAGGCGTCGTACCTGAACGAACTCCTCCTAGAGATTTATTCGGATCAACGCCAAATTTGCAGAGTCTATTCTAAAGCCCTTTGTGACGTTAAATTGTGAAGATCTAGAGTTTTCATCAGAGGGCGTGTCTGTGGCGGCCTCGCAAATTTCGATGTTTCGCCATGAAAAAGGAAGTTGCTATAACTCAGGCATACAATGTCCGATCTGTCCCAAACTTCTCATGTGTGATAACACTCCTGACCTGATGACATCTACATGCCCATATTCAGTTTTACTCATAGCGCCACCTGCTGGCAACAGGAAGTGTCATGCTGTACTCTGCAACAAACTCCTCCAAGAGATTTAATCAGATCAACACCAAAATTTGTCAGTCTAATAAAAAGGCTTTAGTGATGTTAAATTGTGAAGATCTTGAGTTTTCGTTGAAGGGCGTGTCCGTGGCGGCCTGACAAATTTCGAGGTCTCGCCATGGATATAAAACTTGTTATAACTCAGCCATAAAATGTCCGATTTGCCTCAAACTTCCCATGTTTGATAAGAGTCCTGGCCTGAACCAATCTGAAGGCAAATATTCTATTAAAATCACAGCGCCACCTGTTGGCATCAGGAAATGACTTGTACCAAACTCCTCCTAGAGATTTAATGATATCAACATTATATTTGGACAGTCTGATCTAGAGGCCTTAGAGATGTTAAATTGTGAAGATCTTGAGTTTTCGTCAAAGGGCGTGTCCTTGGTGGCCTGACAAAGTTTGATGTTTCGCCATGGACATAGAAGTTGTTATAACTCAGCCATAAAATGTCCGATCTGCCTCAAACTTCACATGTTTGGTAAAAGTCCTGGATTGAAGACATCTAAAGGCAAATATTCAGATATTATCATAGCGCCACCTATTGGCAGTAGGATATATCATATCTTGCACTAACTCAAACATACCAAGGTCAATCTGCACCAAACTTCATATGTTTGATGAAAGTGCTGGCCTGAACACATCTACATGCCAATAATCAGTTATAGGCATAGCGCCACCAGCTGGCAGCAGGAAGTTTGGCACATTTAAGTGACTTTGATCTATTTTTCCGACATTTAAAGTATTAAAAGCATACTGCCCACTGTTTTCCTAAAGCCACCGGTCGGCGGTGAGCCCGGGTGCGAGGGCCCGTTCATCGCTGCTTGCAGCTTTAATTATTATTATTCTTCTTCTTCTCCAAAGTGAATCGCATTTTAGAGGACCTAAACATTCCCGAAAACTCACAAAACTTTGCACACACATCAAACCTGGCGAAAATTTACGTCTGATTTGGGTTTCAGAAGTGGGTGTGGCAAAATGGCTCGACAGCGCCACCTTTATACGTTCAGCGGTGTGCGCTTTCAGCTGTGATTCACGTACATGCACCGAAATCGGTACACACATGTAACTCACCAATACCTACAAAAAAGCCTCTTGGAACAAAATCCGGAACCCAACAGGAAGTCGGTTAATATTAATATTCTCAGCAAAATTTGTGGCATTTTTGCCTTTTTCAGGTGTCGTACTTGAACGAACTCCTCCTACAGATTTATTCGGATCAACGCCAAATTTGCAGAGTCTAGTCTAAAGCCCTTTGTGATGTTAAATTGTGAAGATCTAGAGTTTTCATCGGAGGGCGTGTCCGTGGCGGCCTCGCAAATTTCGATGTTTCGCCATGAAAAAGGAAGTTGCCATAACTCAGGCATACAATGTCCTATCTGTCCCAAACTTCACATGTGTGATAACACTCCTGACCTGAAGACATCTAGATGCCCATATTCAGTTATAGTCATAGCGCCACCTGCAGGCAACAGGAAGTGTCATGCTGTACTCTACAACCAACTCCTCCTAGAGATTTATTCAGATCAACACCAAAATCGGTCAGTCTAATATAAAGGCCATAGCGATGTTAAATTGTGAAGATCTTGAGTTTTCGGTAAAGGGCGTGTCCGTGGCGGCCTGACAAATTTCGAGGTCTCGCCATGGATATAAAACTTGTTATAACTCAGCCATAAAATGTCCGATTTGCCTCAAACTTCACATATTTGATAAGAGTCCTGGCCTGAACACATCTGAAGGCCAATATTCTATTATAATCACAGCGCCACCTGTTGGCAACAGGAAATGACTTGTATCAAACTCCTCCTAGAGATTTAATGATGTCAACATTATATTTGGCCATTCTGATCTAGAGGCCTTAGAGATGTTAAATTGTGAAGATCTTGAGTTTTCGTTAAAGGGCGTGTCTGTGGCGGCATGACAAAGTTTGATGTTTCGCCATAGACATATAAGTTGTTATAACTCAGCCATAAAATGTCCGATCTGCCTCAAACTTCACTGGTTTGGTAAGAGTCCTGGCCTGAAGACACCTAAAGGCCAATATTCAGATATTATCATAGTGCCACCTGTTGGCAGCAGGATATATCATATCTTTCACTAACTCAAACATACCAAGGTCAATCTGCACCAAACTTCATATGATTGATGAAAGTGGTGGCCTGAACACATCTACATGCCAATAATCAGTTATATGCATAGCGCCACCAGCTGGCAGCAGGTAATTTGGCACATTTAAGTGACTTTGATCTATTTTTCCTACATTTACTGTATTAAAAGCATACTGCCCACCGTTTGCTGTGTTCCTAAAGCCACCGGTTGGCGGTGAGCCCGTGTGCGAGGGCCCGTTCATCGCTGCTTGCAGCTTTAATTTTATTTTTTATTTTTTCAACCGTTGGGGCACTTTTGGGGGCCTTAACATACTCAAAAACTCTTGAAAATTTGCACACACGTCGGAATCTGCCGTCGTCCGGACGCCACAGAGGCTGGGACCCGGGCGTGGTTCAGGGCCTCTACAGCGCCCCCTGGAACACAGTTTGAAAACTTGATGTACTGCGCACACATACTTGCGCGTATTGATATGAAACTCGGTACACATATAGAACTCATCGAGCTGAACAACTTTTGTACTCTATGTCATGGGCTCCACGCAACAGGAAGTGAGATATGTAGGGCTGTTTAAAAAGCGCATGCTCTGGAATTTAACGTACTCCTCCCAGGAATTCCATGGGATTGTCACCAAACTCGGTCAGCATGATCTCAAGACATTGGGGACGCTAAATTGCGAGGAGATTTTTGATATCTCGAACAGTTTGGCCGTGGCAAGGCGACAAAGTTATGGCGAGAAATGAGAAACAGGAAGTGTCTAATAACTGTTGCACACATTGCCTGATTCTGATGAAACTTCACCAGTTTGTTCCTTGTATGATGCCGATTCCATAAATGTGACTATTATGAGTCAAAGTTATAGCGCCACCAACTGGCAGCAGGAAACGTGTCATTTTCAAAATGCTTTGAAATCAGCCTCTTAATTTTACTCGATTTTCTTTAAACTTCATCAAAATCATGTCAAAACACGGCCGATAAGAATATGTAAAGGGGTCGATGATAAATCAAATGCTGTTGCCATGGCAACGTGTCAAACTTTAAAATTACATTCCTGTCTTTTCGAGGCAGATAACATGCTTAGAATTTCATGAAACTCAACACACACATCAATATTAATGATAGTTAGAAACTGGCAAAAGGTCATAAATGGGCGTGCAGCAGGCACTCTATAGCGCCATCTTTTGAGAAAAGTTGGGGGGTTAGTTTTTCCTACAGTCACCAAACTCTGTACTTATATTGCTCTCATCAATCTGGACAACTTTCTAAATCAAACTCATTAGCTAAGACCAACAGAAAGCCGGCTATTTTGATTTGAAGGTGGATTTTTTGAAAAATCAGGTAGTAAACAAATTCACACTACTCCTAAGAACAACCAGCTGTTCACACCAAACTTTTTTAACATGAAGAGAAGATTCTGAAGATGTTAAATTGCGAGCGGATTTTGGATATCTCGAACGGTGTTGACGTGGTGATTTTTTAAAGATGTAGTAGAAAACATAACCCTAATTTTTTATATCTTTAAAGTGCAGCATCCAAACTCTTTAAAACTTTTTTCACACAGAGATCTAATCATTCTGAGCAAGTGCTGGAAATATAAATTTTATACAAGCTTCAATGAATTAAAGAAAATTAAAAAAAATAACTCAGAAACCTGCTGTCACTCTGGTGAATGTCTCTACAGTATGTGTGTGCGTTCAGTCAGGCACAGAGAAGCTCATTATTGCAGGGGGGAGGGGTGAGAGGCAGAGAGGGAGACAGAGTAGAGAGTCATCCTACAGACCATCTTTGAACAAAAAATGCACGTATGTAGTACTACTGTATGTAGTGTAATTACATAAATATGTCTGATCTTTGAGAGTCTGATATTTTGAGGAAATATAAAGGGTCACTAAGTCTTTCATTGTTCGTATTTTGCAGTTGTTGTTTTTTATTTATTTTTATTTAACTGTACCATGAACTTGTCCTATTTAGTCACATAGCAAAAGATTTTAAAAATACAACTTTTTAGCATGATCAATTTATCTTCATTGATAGACAATATTTACATAGTGTTATTTATTGAATATAAAATAATAATAATAAAAAATTAAGACAGACTTTGACAACAAAACAAACGTTACTGTTATCTCTTCAAAACATCTGAAAACCATAATTTTAAGATCAGTTATATATATATATATATATATATATATATATATATATATCACCCCGTTAAAATACTGAACTTGATTTTTAAAGATATTTTGAAAGAATGAAGCGTTTATAGAGCACTTTATTGTGTATTGCTGTACACCCACATGAACTGTGTTCATGTTCATGTTAATTCACAGTACATAAACTTTATATGAATATTTTTTTTAGCTTAATATTAATTAACATTAATAAATGCTATTTATTTATTGGTCATGTTAACTAATATAGTTAATTTTAACAAATGAAACTGGATGGCAACATTTTATATTTTGTGTGTATGTGTCTGTGTGTTGATTTTAAAGTGTAACCCTTTCAATTCTGTAAACTTAAAATCCAAACTAGCAGATGGTTACTTTCAATGCATGTGCCAACTGGGCACCGTCTTCATTATTGATTCTTAGTTATGTAGCACTTAAGAGTGATGTCTTATAACAGGAGTCACCAGCAAAGCAATATCCACACAAAAATTGTACAGATAGGCAACAATGACATTTAAGCAGAAGTGGTGGACGTAAAGCAAGCAATAATAACATTTTTCTATCATCATGAATCATGTTCTTATCATCATCATCAGAAAATGGGGAATTTGTAGCATACTGGTTCACAGTTGGCATTTATCTGAAGTCCTTGCATTGATTGCATTTAGTTAAATCAACATTATATTTGGTCAGTCTGATCTTGAGGCCTTAGAGATGTTAAATTGTGAAGATCTTGAGTTTTCATTAAAGGGCATGTCCGTGGTGGCCTGACAAAGTTTGATGTTTCTGCATAGACATTAGAAGTGGTTATAACTTAGCCTGAAAATGTCTGATCTGCCACAAAATTCACAGGTTTGGTAAGAGTCCTGGCCTGAAGACACCTAAAGACCAATATTCAGATATTATCATAGCGCCACCTGTTGGCAGCAGGATATCTCATATATTTCACTAACTCAAACATACCAAGGTCAATCTGCACCAAACTTCATATGTTTGATAAAATTGCTGGCCTGAACACATCTACATGCCAATAATCAGTTATAGGCATAGCGCCACCAGCTGGCAGCAGCAAGTTTGGCACATTTAAGTGACTTTGACATATTTCTCCTACATTTACTGTATTAAAAGCATACTGCCCCGCGTTTGCTGTTTTCCTGAAGCCACCGGTCGGCGGTGAGCCCGGGTGCGAGGGCCCGTTCATCGCTGCTCGCAGCTTTAATTTGTTTTTGTTTTTTTAGGGCCGGAGCCCAAAAGGGCGAAGGCCCTATTGTTCTTCTAAGGGTTCTTATTTTTTTTTTTATTTTTTTTTTTTACACCTTCCGGGCACTTTTGGGGGCCTTAACATACTCAAAACCTCTTGAAAATTTGCACACACGTCGGAATCTGCGGCCATCAGGACGCCACAGAGGCTGGGACCCGGGCGTGGTTCAGGGCCTCTACAGCGCCCCCTGGAACACAGTTTGAAAACTTGATGTACTGCGCACACATACTTGCACATATTGATATGAAACTCGGTACACATATAGATCTCTCTGAGCCAAACAACTTTTGTACTCTATGTCATAGGCTCCACCTGACAGGAAGTGAGATATTTAGGGCTGTTTAAAAAGCGCATGCTCTGGAATTTAACGTACTCCTCCCAGGAATTCCATGGGATTGTCACCAAACTCGGTCAGCATGATCTCAAGACATTGGGGACGCTAAATTGCGAGGAGATTTTTGATATCTCGAACGGTTTGGCCGTGGCAAGGCGACAAAGTTATGGCGAGAAATGAGAAACAGGAAGTGTCTAATAACTGTTGACCACATTGCCTGATTCTGATGAAACTTCACCAGTTTGTTCGTTGTATGATGCCGATTCCATAAATGTGACTATTATGAGTCAAAGTTATAGCGCCACCAACTGGCAGCAGGAAGTGTGTCATTTTCAAAATGCTTTGAAATCAGCTACTTAATTTTACTCGATTTTCTTTAAACTTCATCAAAATCATGTCAAAACACGGCCGATAAGAATATGTAAAGGGGTCGATGATAAATCGAATGCTGTTGCCATGGCAACATGTCAAACTTTAAAATTAGATTCCTGTCTTTTCGAGGCAGTTAACATGCTTAGAATTTCATGAAACTCAACACACACATCAATATTAATGATAGTTAGACAATGGCGAAAGGTCATAAATGGGCGTGGAGCAAGCACTCTATAGCGCCATCTTTTGACAAAAGTTGGGGGGTTAGTTTTTCCTGCAGTCACCAAACTCTGTACATATATTAATCTCATCAATCTGGACAACTTTCTAAATCAAACTCATTAGCTAAGACCAACAGGAAGCCGGCTATTTTAATTTGAATGTGGATTTTTGGAGAAATCAGGCTGTAAACAAATTCACACTACTCCTAACAACAACCCGCTGTTCACACCAAACTTTTTTAACATGAAGAGAAGATTCTGACGATGTTAAATTGCGAGCGGATTTGGGATATCTTGAACGGTGTGGACGTGGTGATTTTTTAAATATATAGTAAAAAATATTTTTATTTCTTTAAAGTGCAGCATCCAAACTCTTTAAAACTTTTTTCACACAGAGATCTAATCATTCTGAGCAAGTGCTGTAAATAAAAAATATATACAAGCTTCTATGAATTAAAGAAAATTAAAAAAAGAACTCAGAAACCTCACTCTGCCTGACTGACTGTGTTCAGTCACTGCAGAATGACAGTTAGAGTGGCTTAAGGGGGGAGGGGTGAAAGGGAGAGAGGGAGAGAGGGGTAGAGAGTGAAACATGCTATCTTGCTATAGACCATCTTTGAGAAATGCACATATATATATAGTGTAATCGAAATAAATACGTCTGATCTTTGAGAGTCTGATATTTTGAGAAAATATAAAGGGTCACTAAGTCATTCATTGTTTGTATTTTGCAGTTGTTGTTTTTTTATTTATTTATTTTTTTACTGAACTATACCATGAACTTGTCCTATTCAGTCACATAGCAAAAGATTAAGAAAAATTAAACTTTTAGCATTAGCGATTTATCTTCATTGATAGACATTTATTTTCATAGTGTTATTTATTGAATATAAAATTTAAATTAACAATTTCAAGACAAACTTGGACAACAAAACAAGCTTTGCTGTTATCTGTTCAAAACATCTGAAAATTATACCATTTTAAGATGAGTTATATATATATATATCGCCCCATTTCAATACTCAACTTGTTTTTAAAGATATTTTGAAAGAATGAAGCGTTTATAGAGCACTTTATTGTGTATTGCTGTACACCCCCATGAACTGTGTTCATGTTCATGTTAATTCACAGTACATAAACTATATATGAATACTTTTTTTAATTAACATTAATAAATGCTATTTATTTATTGGTCATGTTAACTAATATAGTTAATGCTAACAAATGAAACTGAATGGCAACATTTTATATTTTGTGTGTATGTGTCTGTGTGTTGATTTTAAAGTCTAACCCTTTCAATTCTGTAAACTTAAAATCCAAACTAGCAGAGGGTTACTGTGAATGCATGTGCCAACTGGGCACCATTTTCCTTATTGATTCTTAGTTATGTAGCGCTTAAGAGTGATGTCTTGTAACAGGAGGAGTCACCAGCAAAGCAATATCCACACAAAACTTGTACAGATAGGTAACAATGACATTTAAGCAGAAGTGGTGGACGTAAAGCAAGCAATAATAACATTTTGTTATCATCATGAATCATGTTCTTATCATCATCATCAGAGTATAGGGAAAATTTTGCATATTGGTTCACAGTTGGCATTATCTGAAGTCCTTGCATTGATTGCATTTAATTAAATCAACATTATATTTGATCAGTCTGATCTTGAGGCCTTAGAGATGTTAAATTGTGAAGATCTTGAGTTTTCATTAAAGGGCATGTCCGTGGTGGCCTGACAAAGTTTGATGTTTCTGCATAGACATAGAAGTTGTTATAACTTAGCCATAAAATGTCTGATCTGCCACAAAATTCACAGGTTTGGAAAGAGTCCTGGCCTGAAGACACCTAAAGACTAATATTCAGATATTATCATAGCGCCACTTGTTGGCAGCAGGATATATCATATCTTTCACTAACTCAAACATACCAAGGTCAATCTGCACCAAACTTCATATGTTTGATAATAGTGCTGGCCTGAACACATCTACATGCCAATAATTAGTTACAGGCATAGCGCCACCATCTGGCAGCGGCAGGTTTGGCACATTTAAATGACTTATGACATATTTTTTCTATATTTACTGTATTAAAAGCATACTGCCCACCGTTTGCTGATTTCCTGAAGCCACCGGTCGGCGGTGAGCCCAGGTGCGAGGGCCCGTTCATCGCTGCTCGCAGCTTTAATTATTCTTATTATTATTCTTTCAATGTTTTTGGTCATTTCGGGGCCCTTAACATAAACGAAAACTCTTGAAACTTTGCACACACATTGGAACCTGCGGCCATCAGGGCCGGACAGACTTTGACATGGGGGGGTCACCTGGGGGGGGCGTGGCAAAGCGTTAAAAATATTTACTTTTGAGGGACTCTGGAGCAAACATCAGATGACCTACAGTTATCAAAATTCATACACATATAGACCTCAACGGGCTGAACAACTTTCATGCTCAAAGTCAGTGCTTCGCCCAACAGGAAGTCAGCTATTCAGGGATGTCTAAAAAGACATCTGATACTATACTACACTGAGAATAACACACTTTGTCTGATTTTGACCAAACTTCAGCAGTTTTGTTCATCGTATGATGCCAATCACAGAGATGTGACTATTTTGAGTAAAAGTTATAGCGCCACCAACTGACAGCAGAAAGCGCAACGTTTTCTAAATGCTTTTAAATCAGCCTCTTAATTTTACTCAATTTGATTTAAACTTCATCCCAATAATGTTGAAACACGGCCGAAGAGAATCTGTGAAGGGCATTATCGATAACTTTTATCATGTTGCCATGGCAACGTGTCAAACTTTAACTTTAGTTTTTTGTGCTTTCGAGCCACTATAAATACTTAGAATTTCATGAAACTCAACACACACATCTGTATTAATGATATTTAGACACTGATAAAAGCCCATAAATGGGCGTGGAGGAGGCACTCTATAGCGCCACCTTTTGACAAAAGTTGGGGGTTTAGTTTTGCCTACAGTCACCAAACTTGATACGTATATTGTTCTCATCAATCCGGACAACTTTCTAATTAACACTCATTAGCTATAATAAACAGGAAGTTGGCTATTTTTATTTGAATGTGGATTTTTGGAAAAATCAGGCCGTAAATAAAATCATACTAAACAAAGCAGAAACAAGAAGTTCACACCAAACTTTGTCAACATGATAAGAATATACTCAAAATGCTAAATTGTGAGTGGATTTGGTATATCTTGAACGGTGTTGATGTGGTGATTTTTTAAAGTCACAGTAAAAAAAAAGTAGCATTCATTTTCATATATCTTTAAAGTGCCTAATACCAACTCTTCAAAACTTTGTATATATGAAGAACAAATCATTCTTAGAAAATACGCTTGGTATCAAAATTTTATCATGCTCAGAGGCCCCTAAAACATTAAAAGTATCCAGATGTGAGAGAGAAATGAAGACTGTAATACGAGGGATGAACACCAGAGGTCCTCGTATGATAAGGAATATTTTCACCTCTAATCCTATTCTTCTCATTCTCAATGTAAAACAAATAAACGAATGCATAGATTCATTTGCAGTTGTTATGTACTGTACTGTCAGAATACTTTTACCTAATTTTAAAATAAACACTAAAAAGCATTAAAAACCTTTTTTTTTTTATGAAAAATTATGAAATTTTTTGTTTGTCTCTCGCTGATTTGGTAACACTTTCTATGAAGACCCTATTATAAGGGAATTTCTAAGGCATTGTAATGAACGCATAATGCATTATAAGAAAACGTATATTATATATTATATCATCCAATGAATATTCATAACAACAAATATCATACATTATAATACTTAAATATTAGAGCTTATAGCTTTTAAGATTATGATTATTTATAACACACAATAGAAACCATATTAAATCTACTTCATTTGTAATGGACTATATCATATTAGATTTATTTTTTACATTATATTCTATTCTATTGACTATAAGCACCTAACTCTCACCAACTAACACTCCTTACAGTGTAGACTTAGGTTAATGTTAGGCTAAGTAGACGGTTCGTGTTCTTGCAAAGTTACTTATAATCAGTTTGTCTTTTGGTGAACTGTCAAAATACAGTGTTAGCATATATTTAGCACATTACTAATAATAATTACTGCTAGTTGACATGCAGTTGCAGAGTTACTTATAAAAAGCTGTCTAATGGGTACCATCAAAATAATTAAACTGATCATATTATACATTCATCTGATCTGATACCTGATCTTATGGCTATTTGAGAAATATTATTATTATTATTACTTATAAGTGGTCTTTGTATGCTTTAAGTAAAGTGACATCAGTAAGATGGCAAAATATGAGACTTATACATTACAACTATGAGGAGGTAATTATACTCATAAAAGCTATAATAAAAAAAGTAAAAATTCTAATAAATTAAAACTGTTCTTATGAATGCTCATGAGATGATACAACATATTATAAGGTTTTTATAATGTATTATGCATTCATTATAATGCCTTAAGAATACCCTTATAATGTGTTATAAATACATGAACCCACAAATATTTTAAATATATATTACAAATATAAATAAATGTACTAATGTACCTTTTAATAATATATGAATACTTTTTTTAGTTTAATATTAATTAACATTAATAAATGCTATTTAATTATTGTTCATGTTAAGTAATATAGTTAATGTTAACAAATTAAACTGGATGGCAAAGTTTTAAATATTGTGTGTATGTGTCTGTGTGTTGATTTTAATTAACCCTTTAAATTCTGTAAACTTTAAATCGACCCTGGCAGAAGGGTTACTGTGAATGCATTTGCCAAATGGGCACCGTTTTCCTGATTCTATCGGGATGGCGACTGCACAGACGGCGAGGGCCCGGTCATCGCTGCTTGCAGCTTTAATTTTTATTTTTTTTTATTTTTTTTTTGTTAACCTTCCGGGCACTTAAGGGGGTCTTAACATACTCAAAAACTCTTGAAAATTTGCACACACGTCGGAATCTGCGGCCATCAGGACGCCACTGAGGCTGGTACCGGGGCGTGGCAAGGGGACTCTACAGCGCCCCCTGGAATTTTGAGGGCCATATAGCACACATACTTGAACGTACACATATGAAACTCGGTACTCATATAGAACTCATTGAGCTGAACAACTTTTGTACTCTATGTCATTTTCTCCACGCAACAGGAAGTGAGATATTTAGGGCTGTGTAAAAAGTGCATGCTCTGGAATTTAACGTACTCCTCCCAGGGTTTCGATAGGATTGTCACCAAACTCGGTCAGCATGATCTCAAGACATTGGGGATGCTAAATTGCGAGGGGATTTCTGATATCTCGAACGGTTTGGCCGTGGCAAGGCGACAAAGTTATGGCGAGAAATGAGAAACAGGAAGTGTCTAATAACTGTTGCACACATTGCCTGATTCTGATGAAACTTCAACAGTTTGTTCGTTGTATGATGCCGATTCCATAAATGTGACTATTTTGAGTCAAAGTTATAGCGCCACCAACTGGCAGCAGGAAGCGTGTCATTTTCAAAATGCTTTGAAATCAGCCTCTTAATTTTACTTGATTTTCTTTAAACTTCATCAAAATCATGTCAAAACACGGCTGATAAGAATATGTAAAGGGGTCGATGATAAATCAAATGCTGTTGCCATGGCAACGTCTCAAACTTTAAAATTAGATTCCTGTCTTTTCGAGGCAGATAACATGCTAAGAATTTCATGAAACTCAACACACACATCAATATTAATGATAGTTAGACACTGGCAAAAGGTCATAAATGAGCGTGGAACAGGCACTCTATAGCGCCATCTTTTGACAAAAATTGGGGGGTTAGTTTTTCCTACAGTCACCAAACTCTGTACATATATTGTTCTCATCAATCTGGACAACTTTCTAAATTAAACTCATTAGCTAAGACCAACAGGAAGCTGGCTATTTCCATTTGAATGTGTTTTTTTTTTTGAAAAATCAGGCTGTAAACAAATTCACACCCCTTCTAAGAACAACCAGCTATTCACACCAAACTTTTTTAACATGAA
This sequence comes from Garra rufa, assembly GCF_049309525.1. Classification (NCBI taxonomy): domain Eukaryota; kingdom Metazoa; phylum Chordata; class Actinopteri; order Cypriniformes; family Cyprinidae; genus Garra; species Garra rufa. Next base: position 42,420,079 of record NC_133380.1, on the reverse strand, counting down.
GAGAAGATTCTGAAGATGTTAAATTGCGAGCGGATTTTGGATATCTTGAACGGTGTTGACGTGGTGATTTTTTAAAAATGTAGTAAAAAACATAACCCTATTTTTTTTAATATCTTTAAAGTGCAACATCCAAACTCTTTAAAACTTTTTTTCACACACAGATCTAATCATTCTGAGCAAATGATGTTAATATCAATTTTTTCCAAGCTTCCATGAATTAAAGAAAATTTAAAAAAGAAATCAGAATCCTGCTGTCTCTCTGCCTGAGTCTCTGTGTGTGTGCGTAGTTGAGTCACAGTCACTTAAGAGAGACTGAAGGGGGGAGGGGTGAAAGGAAGAGAGGGAGTGAAACATGCTGTCTTCTTAAAGACTATCTTTGAGTAAGTTTATAATTATACCATTTTAAGATGAGTTATATATATATATATATATATATATATATATATCGCCCCATTACAATACTCAACTTGATTTTTAAAGATATTTTGAAAGAAAGAAGTGTTTATAGAGCACTTTGTGTATTGCTGTACACCCACATGAACTGTGTTCATGTTCATGTTAATTCACAGTACATAAACTACTGTTAAAATATACTATTTTACCATTAAACAATATATGAATACTTTTTTTAGCTTAATATTAATTAACATTAATAAATACTATTTAATTATTGTTCATGTTAACTAATATAGTTAATGTTAACAAATGAAACTGGTTGGCAATTTTATATATTGTGTGTGTGTGTGTCTGTGTGTTGATTTTAAAGTCTAACCCTTTCAATTCTGTAAACTTTAAATCCAAACTGGCTGAGGGTTACTGTGAATGCATGTGCCAACTGGGCACCGTTTTCCTAATTGATTCTTTCTTAGTTATGTAGCGCTTAAAAGTGATGTCTTATAACAGGAGTCACCTGCAAAGCAATATCCACACACAAATTGAACAGATAGGTAACGATGACATTTAAGCAGAAGTGGTACGTAAAGCAAACAATAATAACATTTTGTTATCATCATGAATTACATGTTCTTATCATCATCATCAGAATATAGGGAAAATGTTCCCTATATTGTGAACGGTTTTGGGATATCTTGAACGGTGTTGATGTGGTGATTTGTTGGAGACACTCTATAGCGCCACCTTTTGACAAAAGTTGGAGGGTTAGTTGTAGCTACAGACATCAAACTTGGTCGGTATATTGGTCTCATCAAGCCGGACAACTTTCTAATTTACACCCATTAGCTACGACCAACAGGAAGTCGGCTATTTTGATTTGAATGTGGATTTTTGGAAAAATATAGCTGTGAATAAATTCATATCACTCATAGCAGAATCAGACAGTTCACACCAAACTTTGTCAACATGATGCCAAGATACTGAAGATGTTAAATTGTGAACGGGTTTGGGATATCTTCAACGGTGTTGATGTGGTGATTTATGAAAGTAACAGTAAAAAAGATGAAGAGTTATTTCCATATATCTTTAAATTGAATTATTCTAACTCATCAAAACTTTTTACATATAAAGAACAAGAAATTCTTAGGAAATACGTATAGTTTCAAAATGTTATCATGCTCAGAGGCCCCAAAAACATTAAAAGTGTCATATAAATTTGTCAGATTTAAGCTCTAATACCAGGGATGAACACTAGAGGTCCTCATAAGATAAGGAATCGTTTGACATATACTGCTATTTAGCTCATTGTCAGTGTATAAGAATGACAATAATCCATAGAATCAGTTGATATGTACTGTACTGTCAGTGTACTTTTACATAATTGTTTTGTATAGGTGCTTAAAGAGCATTAAAATCTTCTTTTAATCTTTTAAGGAAAAATTATATGATTTATATGTACATATATAGACTCTCACTGATAGAACAAAAAATCTTATAAGTATGACACTATACTGCTCAGTTCACTTAATTAGAATGAAAAACAAATACATCAACTAAGTTAATATGTATTTATTTTTTAATATATTTGTTTATAATTATTTCACAGATGCTTAAAGATCATTAAAATAATATTTAAAAATGGTTGTAGATCATAAAACATGGTAACTATTTAAAATAGGGTCTCTTTTGTTAACAATGGTTAATGAACTAACAAACACGAACGAACAACGGACAATATATTTGTACTCGATTTTCTTCAAACTTCATCAGAATAATGTAAAAACACGGCCGAGTCTGTAAAGGCGTCCCTGATGCATCAAATACTGTTGCCATGGCAAATAAATAAAAATAAAAAATACATTCAAATATTTGTTTCCTGTGTTTTTGAGGCAGATAGCGTGCTTAGAATTTCATTTTCCATTTTCAATGATTTATTATATATTTAAAGTGCAGCATCCTAACTCTTTGAAACTTTTTTCATACCAATAACTATTCATTCTTATCAAGCACAGTTCATTTCATAATTATACAAAACTCCACGAATTAAAAATAAAAATAAAAAAAAACATATCTGATCTCACTCTGCTCTGCACTCTATGTGTGTGTTTGTGTGGTAAGTGGCTGAGTGTAAGGAGGGGGGATGGGTGGTAAGAGAATGAGTCAGAGAGGAGGAGAGACAGTTAGGGTTAGTCCAAAGGGTTACTGTGAATGCATTTGCCTACTGGGCACCGTTTTCCTGATGCTATCGGGATGGCGACTGCACAGACGGCGAGGGCCCGGTCATCGCTGCTTGCAGCTTTAATTATTCTTCCGCTTCTTCTCCACAATGAAAACTCTTTTTGAGGCCCTAAACATGCTCGAAAACTCACGAAACTTTGCACACGCGTCAGTCCTGGCGAAAATTTACATCTGATATGGTTTTCAGAAGTGGGTGTGCCAAAATGGCTCCATAGCGCCACCTATAAAATTTCAACGGAGTGCGCCTCGAGCTGCGTTTCACGTACATGTACGAAACTCGGTACACATATGTAACACACCAATACCTACAAAAAAGTCTCCTGGTGCATCATCCGAAACCCAACAGGAAGTCCGTTATATTGAATTTCCTGTACGTTTTTTGTGCAGTTTTTGCCATTTTCAGGCCTCGTACTTTAACAAACTCCTCCTACAGTTTTTATCCGAACATCTTCAAATTTGCTGAGTGCCATCATAAGGCCTTTGCGAAGCTTTAGAGTTTTCGTCGAAGGGCGTGTCCGTGGCGGCCGGACAAGCTTTGATGTTTCGCCATGACAAAGGAAGTTGCTATAACTCAGGCATACAATGTCCGATCTGCCTCAAACTTCACATGTTTGATAACAGTCCAGTCCTGAATACACGTCAGTGCCCATATTCAGTAATAGTCATAGCGCCACCTGCTGACAACAGGAAGTGACATGTTTAACACTGTTACGGACTCCTAGCAACATATTGAAAAGTGTTTACAAGTCTTAAATAGGCTAGCAACATGCTAGAAACATGCTAAAACATGCTAGCAACACTTAGCTAAGAGCTAAAGCATGCTATTAATACAAATACAAAAGGAAATTGCTGTAACTCATGTATATAATGTCGAATCTGACCCAAACCTAATATTCAACATGCTACAAACATAGTAAAGCATGCTAGCAACACTTAACTAATATGCTGAAGCATGCTAATTATACAATGAAACAGGAAGTTACTCCAACTCAGGCATACAATGTCCAATCAGCCCCAAACTTAACATGTTTGATAAGAGTCCTGGCCTGAACACACACCCATGCCCGTATTCAGTTATAGTCATAGCGCCACCAGCTGTTAACAGGAAGCCACATGTTTAATACTGTTGTGGAAGCCTAGCAACATTTAAAAAATATCAAGAACTGTTAAAAAGGGTAGCAACATGCTAGAAACATGCTATAACATGTTAGCAACATTTAGCTAAGTGCTAAAGCATGCTCTTAATGCAATGAAACAGGAAGTTACTGTAACTCAGGCATGCAATGTCCAATCAGCCCCAAACTTCACGTTTGATAAGAGTCCTGGCCTGAAGATATATACATGCCCATATTCAGTTATAGTCACAGCGCCACCTGCTGACAACAGGAAGAGACGTTTAATTGGTGTTACGGACTCCTAGCAACATATTAAAAAGTGTTAGCAAGTTTTAAATAGGCTAGCATCATGCTAGAATCATATTAAAGCATGCTAGCAACATTTAACTAATATGCTAAAGCATGCTAATAATACAATGAAACAGGAAGTTACTCTAACTCAGGCATGCAATGTCCAATCAGCCCCAAACTTCACATTTTTGATAAGAGTCCTGGCCTGAAGATATATACATGCCCATATTTAGTTATAGTCACAGCGCCACCTGCTGACAACAGGAAGTGATGTTTAATGGTGTTACGGACTCCTAGCAACATATTAAAAAGTGTTAGCAAGTTTTAAATAGGCTAGCATCATGCTAGAATCATGTTAAAACATGCTAGCAACACTTAGCTAAGAGCTAAAGCATGATATTAATACAAAGAAAAATAAGTGTAACTCATGCATACAATGTCCAATCTGACCCAAGCTTAATATGTTTGATAAGAGTCCTGGTCTGAACACAAGCCCATGCCCATATTCAGTTATAGTCATAGTGCCACCTGCTGGCAACAGGAAGTCACATGTTTAATACTGTTGTGGAAGGCCAGCAACATTTTAAAAATATCAACAAGTGTTAAATAGGGTAGCAACATGCTAGAAAGATGAAGAAACATTTAGCTAAGTGCTAAAGCATACTCTTAATGCAATGAAACAGGAAGTTACTGTAACTCAGGCATGCAATGTCCAATCAGCCCCAAACTTAATATGTTTGATAAGAGTCCTGGCCTGAATACATTTACATGCCAATATTCAGTTATAGTCATAGCGCCACCAGCTGGCAACAGCAAATTACTTGTTTTACACTAACTTAAACATGCAATGTACAATTTGCACCAAACTTCACATGTTTGGCAATAGTCCTGGCCTGAAGACATCTAAAAGCCAATATTCCGTAATAGCGCCACCTGTTTGCAGCAGGATATGTCATGTATTACACTCAAGCATGCCATGTTCAATCTGCACCAAACTTCATATGTTTGATAAAATCGCTCACCTGAAGACATCTGCATGCCAATATTCAGTTATAGTCAAGTCAAGTCAAGTCAAGTTTATTTATACAGCGCTTTTTACAATACAAGTTGTGTCAAAGCAACCTTACAGTATTAAAATAATAAGATAAAATGTCAATAAAAGTGCAAAAGTTCCATATTGCAGCAAAGTCAAATTGGAGAGGACTCATCTGGTTCCCATGGCCTTGTGCCGGTGGCCGTTTAGGGTAGGAGTTCTTTCTGATGATCTGTCCCTGGGGCTCATCTAGTTGACACGGTATCCGCTGACATTCGGCTGTAGGTGTTTATCCACCTCTTGGTACGGACTGGATCCGGGGGACTGCAGTGATCATCTGATCTGGGTACGGACTGGATCTGGTGGCTATGGTGACCTGGGAATAAGAAACAAACAGACTAATATTAATGTAGATGCAAGAGTTCCAAGTTGCCACAAAATCAGATTGGAGAGGACTCATCTGGTTTTCGCAGTCTTGCGTCGGTGGCCGTCTAGGTGATGGGGTCTTCACTGATGATCTGTCTCTGGGGCTCATCTAGTTGATGTGGTCTCTGCTGACATTCAGGGCTGTAAAGGATATCTCTGGGTGCTGATGGGTACAGACTGGATCCGGGGGACTGCAGTGAACGTCTGATCTGGATACATGATCGGTGGCTACGGTGACCTCGGAATAAGAAGGAAAGATACTAGTATTAGCGTAGATGGCATTCTTCTTCTGATGCAACGAGTACATCAGGTGTTTTGGGAAGTGTCCCTGGTTCCGGTTGACCTAAATAATGCAGCCTAACAATCCTTTAACGGATTTGGATTGGAAAATGTATTAAGTGTAGGCCAGGTTAAAGAGATGGGTCTTTAATCTAGATTTAAACTGACAGATTGTGTCTGCCTCCCGAACAGTGTTAGGTAAATTGTTCCAGAGTTTGGGCGCTAAATGTGAAAAGGACCTGCCGCCCGCAGTTGATTTTGATATTCTAGGTACTCTCAAATTGCCGGAGTTTTGAGAACGCAGCGGACGTGAAGGACTATAATATGATAAGAGCTCGCTCAAGTACTTAGGAGCTAAACCATTCAGGGCTTTATAAGTAATTAGCAAGATTTTAAAGTCTATACGATGTTTAATAGGGAGCCAGTGCAGTGTTGACAGAACCGGGCTAATATGGTCATACTTTCTGGTTCTAGTAAGAACTCTAGCTGCTGCATTTTGGACCAGCTGGAGTTTGTTTATTAAGCGTGCAGAACAGCCACCCAATAAAGCATTACAATAATCTAATCTTGAGGTCATGAACGCATGGATTAACGTTTCTGCATTTGACATCGAGAGCATAGGTCGTAATTTAGATATATTTTTTAGATGAAAAAATGCGGTTTTGCAAATGCTAGAAATGTGGCTTTCGAAGGAGAGATTGCTATCGAATAGGACGCCTAGGTTCCTAACTGATGATGACGAATTTACAGAGCAGCCATCTAGTATTAGACTGTGTTTTAGGTTATTACTTGTAGAGGTTTTAGGTCCAATAATTAACACCTCTGTTTTTTCAGAATTTAGCAGTAAGAAATTTCTTGCCATCCAATTTTTTATTTCAACTATGCATTCTGTTAGTTTTCCAAATTGGTATGTTTCACCGGGCCGCGAAGAAATATAGAGCTGCGTATCATCAGCGTAACAATGAAAGCTAACACCATGTTTCCTGATGATATCTCCCAAGGGTAGCATATAAAGTGTAAAAAGTAATGGCCCTAATACTGAGCCTTGAGGTACTCCATACTGCACTTGTGACTGATATGATACCTCGTCATTTACTGCTACGAATTGATGCCGGCCAGATAAGTACGATTTGAACCAAGCCAGTGCACTACCACTAACGCCAACATAATTTTCAAGTCTATTTAAAAGAATATTGTGGTCAATAGTATCAAATGCAGCACTTAGATCTAGTAGCACTAATAGAGAGATGCATCCACAATCAGAAGACAGGAGAAGGTCATTAGTAACTCTAATAAGAGCAGTCTCAGTGCTATGATACGGTCTAAAACCTGACTGGAAATCCTCACAGATACCATTTTTCTCTAAGAAAGAACACAATTGTGAGGACACTACCTTTTCTAGTATCTTTGACAGAAAAGGGAGATTGGAAATTGGTCTGTAATTGTTTAATTCATTTGGATCAAGTTGAGGTTTTTTAATTAAAGGCTTAATAACAGCCAGTTTGAAGGTTTTGGGGACATATCCTAATGATAATGACGAATTAATAATATTCAGAAGAGGATCCATGACTTCTGGAAGCACCTCTTTTAGTAACTTAGATGGAATAGGGTCTAACATACATGTTGTCGGTTTAGATGATTTAATAAGTTTACACAGCTCTTCCTCTCCTATAGTTGAAAATGCATGGAATTTTTCCTCAGGAGATCTATAGCATATATGATTTGATACTGTAGCGGATGGCTGCATAGTTACAATTTTATCTCTAATACTATCTATCTTGGTAGTAAAGTAGTTCATAAAGTCGTTACTGCTGTGCTGTTGGGAAAACTCAACGTCTGTTTGTGCTTTATTCTTCGTTAATTTAGCCACTGTATTGAATAAATACCTAGGGTTATGTTTGTTTTCTTCTAAGAAAGATGAAAAATAGTCTGATCTAGCAGATTTTAGTGCTTTTCTATAGGATATGTTACATTCACGCCAGGCTGTACGGAAAACCTCTAGTTTTGTTTTCTTCCAGCTGCGTTCCATTTTTCGTCGTGCTCTCTTCAGTGCGCGAGTGTGTTCAGTATACCACGGCGTCGGACTGTTTTCCTTAATCTTTCTTAAACGCAGAGGAGCAACTATATCTAAAGTGCTAGAAAAAAGAGAGTCAATAGTTTCTGTTGCATCATCAAGTTTTTCTGAGCTATTGGATATGCTGAGGAATTCAGATAAATCAGGAAGATTACTTACAAAGCAGTCTCTTGTGGTAGAAGTAATGGTTCTACCGTATTTATACCGAGGAGTTAATTTTACAGATTTAGTTATCTGGAGTATACATGAGACTAGATAATGATCTGAGATATCATCACTTTGATGCAGAATTTCAACGCCATTTACATCAATTCCGTGTGACAATATTAAATCTAAAGTATGATTTCGGCAATGAGTAGGTCCTGACACGTGTTGTCTAACCCCAATTGAGTTCAGAATGTCTATAAATGCTGATCCCAATGCATCTTTTTCATTATCAACATGGATGTTAAAATCACCCACTATTAAGACTTTATCTGCGGCCAACACTAATTCGGATAGAAAATCAACAAATTCTTTAATAAAGTCTGTATGGTGCCCTGGTGGCCTATATACAGTAGCTAGTACAAGCTTCACAGGAGATTTAGCATTAATACTTGTTTCTTTGGATAATGTTATATGGAGCACCATTACTTCAAACGAGTTATACTTAAGGCCCGTTCTCTGGGAAATACTGAACATATTGTTATAAATTGTGCAGACACCTCCCCCCTTACCTTTTACACGTGGCACATGTTTATAACAGTAATTTTGGGGGGTAGACTCATTTAAAATAATGTAATCATCTGGTTTTAGCCAGGTTTCTGTCAAACAGAGCACATCTAGCTTATGATCAGTGATCATATCATTTACAAAAAGTGCTTTCGTAGAAAGTGACCTGATGTTTAATAAGCCAAGCTTTATCATTTGTTTCTCAGTATTATGTACATTTTTTATTTGTTGAACATCAATTAAATTGCGACTCTTAAATTGCTTTGGAAGTTTATTGTATTTTCGAGCTCGGGGAACAGACACAGTCTCTATAGTGTGATATCTAGGTGAAAGGGTCTCTATGTGCTGAGAATTAACTGATTTCTGTGACGTGAGGCGGCTAGCAGACGGTCGGTTTAGCCAGTCTGTCTGCTTCCTGACCTGGGCCCCAGTGAGTCAAGTGCAAACACTAAGACTATGTGCCATATTTCTAGACAGAAGAGATGCTCCACATCCGGAGGGATGAAGACCATCTCTTTTAAACAGGTCAGGTCTGCCCCAAAAGCTTGTCCAATTGTCTATGAAACCTATGTTATTTCGCGGGCACCACTTTGACATCCAGCCATGGAGTGACCACAGTCTACTGTGAATCTCGTCACCACGGTAAGCCGGGAGGGGACCAGAGCATATTACAGTGTCTGACATCGTACTTGCAAGTTCACACACCTCTTTAACATTATTTTTAGTGATCTCCGACTGGCGAAGTCGAACATCATTAGCGCCGACGTGAATAACAATCTTACTGAATTTACGTTTAGCATTAGCCAGCACTTTTAAATTTGCCAAGATGTCAGGCGCTCTGGCTCCCGGTAAACATTGGACTATGTTGGCTGGTGTCTCTATTTTCACGTTCCGTACAATATAATCGCCAATTACTAGAGCACTTTCATCAGGTTTCTCAGTGGGTGCTTCACTGAGTGGGGAGAACCTGTTTGATGTTCTGATCGGAACGGAAGAGCGGTGTTTTGACCCGCGACTATGCCGTCTCACAGTCACCCAGTTGCCCTGCTGCACGGGCGTTGTTACCGGAACCGAACAATTTGCATGACTCCCTGAGCTAGTCACATCCAAAGCCGTATCTAAGTCCCTCACATTCTTACTATCCTCCATTAAAGTTTGGATGTGTGTCTCTAGTTCTGTGATCTTCTCTGTCAGCCTAGCTATTTCCTTGCATTTATCACATGTATAAGACTCACTGCCGACAGAGATAGATAAACTATACATGTGGCATGTGGTGCACACAACAACAGCAAGAGAAGAAGCCATTACTCACCGTTTATGTAGAAAGGACCCAACTTACCACTATTACTTGATGAGCACTTGAAGAGCGGGATGGGAGGAGGAACAACGGAGTAAATAGGATGTAAAAGGAATCGCGATTTGCAAGCTAATCGATTAGCGGAATGCTAACGCGTTTCAGATCGTGGTTTTGAAATAAAAGCGAACAATCAGCGAGAGAGAAAGGAGAGCGGTAGTATGCGCGAATGGAGTAACGTTACGTGTATAAAATGTAAGCCGCAAGTGGCAAAAGTTATACACATAGCGCCACCAGGTGGCAGCAAGAAATCTGGCACATCTAAATGACTTCCACATATTCCTCCTAAATTTACTATGCTAAAAGCATAGTGCCCACCATACGCCACAGGTCGGCGGTGAGCCCGGTGCGAGGGCCCTCCCATCACTGCTTGCAGCTTTAATTTTATTATGGATTTTTTAAATGTTTGTAATTGTAATTAATTAATTCTAACAAATATTAAAAGTAATTTAAAAAGTAGCACAAATAAGAATTACAATAATATAACCTTCATATAACCTTCAAAAAAACAAAAGAAATTGAATTAAAGCATTTTACTAAATTTCCACTGACTAAAAACCAGAAAGCAGTTTGATGCCTGTTTCCTCTCAATGTTTTTTTCCCCTGTGGTTTCCTTCCTGTAATCTGATCTATGAACTTTTACTCTTAGCATTCCAGGAATGACCCCCCTCCCCATCACCACCACCACCAAAACACACATCCTCCACCACATAGCCGTGACGAAATTCTACACATATTGACCGAATGACTCACATTCCAGTGGCTTCCACATTGGCGAACTACGATAATGCTGTTCTGATCCCGAGCAGCTCCATTAGTGAGACTCTAATGCAGCAGTAACATGATCACACAACGCAAGCTCGCTCGCATATTGAGCCAGTTTAGGCCCGATCTGCAATCTTTAGTTGTAGTCTTAAGTCTTATTTCCAGCTGGCCAGAGTGGGGAAAAGCTGTAACGGGATCCCGTCCTGCAGGAGAAGGGTGGGTAGGTGGGTGGTCAGAGAAGCTGGAGGCATTTATGGCTGAGGGGTCTGAATGAGCCCCCCTCGCCAGATCGGGGGTCGCATTCGTGCTTAAGAGAAAGGGTGTGTTTGGGATGGGGGGGGGGGGGGGTCATAGTGCATTACTGACATACCACTGAAGAGGTCTGGTTTTCACAAGTAATCCCATCTTCTCTCGTTCACACACACCCTCCCCCCTTTTTCTCTTGCTAACTGTTGTATGATATCTTCCACTTGCTCTGCCCCTGCCAGGGGTTTATGATTGCTTTTAACACATTCCTTGCGTGTGCTAATGTAAGATTGCTTTCACATGTCTAAACTGATGAACCCATTGGGTGAATGACTAACATACATGATGGAGTCTGTGGGTATGGAAGCGCAGTGTTTCTCACGTTTGGCGATATGGATTGCTGTCTCGTAACCATATCGTATCACTTCTTAAGTGCAGAGAGACACAGAGAGAGGAAAAGTTGGAAAAGGAAGTGCTGTGCTTTGGTGTTTTCACATGCTGTGTATCCCATGTTCCTTGTCCCTGTTGTCCTGTTTGAGTATCATGAGAATCTTCTTATTCTACATGTGTGTTAGAACACATCAGGCAGTAGTGAGCAGAAAATGCATTGTTAGGATAGTTAAGCATGTGTGTGTGTTTTTTTTTTTTTTTTTTCTTCAAAATTTGTGTTCACTCAAACACTTGTATTCTGGCTTTAATTAGCATAACAGTTTGCATGTGCATACTTGAAGTTGCACTGGATAAAAGTATATTAAATGTAGAAATGATTAAGAAAATGCATGGCCTTATGAAGTGAATTCAGTGCCTGCTAAGAGCATGAAACTATCAAAATAAGAAACCAATAACAATAATAATATTAATAATATATATATATATAATGTTTTTCATATATTCAATACAAAGAAGGTGACATTAGAAAACCAATAATAACAATAATAATAAACATGGTTGTATTTAATTGTTTACAATAATTCATATTATTGTATGATAATAATAACTGTTGTTTGTGATGTAATATTCTTCTTCTTATTATGATTATTATTATATTAATAAAATAAAATGTAATACATTATACACAATCATGAAAAGCATGATGTGAATTATTGACTGCTAAGAGCATAACACCATCAAAATAAAAATTAGAAATAATAATAATATTATTTTTAAATTATTTTATAATAATAAGTATAATTTATAATTATTATAATTTATAATTATTTATAAATAATATAATTTATCTAATTCATTAAATACAATGATGGTGACATTTGAAAACCACTAATAATAATTATTATTATTACATTAATAAAATAAAACAATTTATTTAATACATTATACACAATCATGAAAAGCTTGCAGTAAATTATTGACAGCTATATTATAAATAAAATAATAATAATAATGACAATTATTTTATCATTAATATAATTTATTTAATACAATAAATGCAACGAGAGTGACATTTGAAGACCACTAGTAATAATAATAACTATTATTATTTATATTATTATTATTTTATCAATATAAATAAATAAAATAAATAATAATAATATAAATAGTAATAATAATATTTATTCTTATTCTTATTGGTTTCTGTTTTATTCTGATGCTCTCAGCAGTCAGCAGTGTGGTTGTATTTAACTGTAGTAAATACATTATATTCTTGTGTAACGCAATAAATAATAATAATAATAATAATAAATATATTATAAAATAATCTAATTGTATTACTACATTAAGAATAATTATAATAATAATAATAATAATAATAATAATAATAATAATAATAATAATATATTTATAAAATATATATATTTTTTTGTTATTTTTACTACATTAAATACAAAGAGAGTGACATTTGGAAACCATAATAATAATAATACATTTATCAAAAAAAAAAAAAAATTTTTACAACAACAACAATAATAATTTTGTTATTATTATTATTATTATTATTATTGTTTTCTCCCTTATTTTGATGCTCTCAGCAGTCAACAACCTGGTTGTATTTAACTGTAGTAAATTAATTCTATTATTGTATACTACTACCACTACTACTAAAAAATATATTTATAAAATAATAAAATAATAATAATATTATTATTACTATTATATTTATAAAACTATATATATATATATATATATATATATATATATATATGTATGTGTGTGTGTGTGTGTGTATAATTTTGGGTCTACAATAAATACAAAGAGTGAAATTTGGAAAACATTAATAATAATAAAAATATTAAGAGTAAGTGTTGTTATTATTATTATTATTATTATTAAATAATATATATTATATTATTATATAATATTAATAAAATAATATAATTTAATTAATATATTATCACAATCATGAAAGGCATGCAGTGAATTACTGGCTGTTGAAAGCATGAAACCATCAAAGAGAGTCATTTGAAAACCACTAAATAATAATAATAATATTAATCAAATAATATAATTTAAATAATACATTATACACAATCATGAAAAGACCATTAAACCATCAAAATAAGAAACCAATTAAAATAATAATAATTATTATTGTTGTTGTTGTTATAGGCTAGTAATAAAATAAAAATAATTTATTTAATACATTATACACAATCAAGCATGCAGTGAATTATTGGTTGTTGAGAGCATGAAGCCATTAAAGAGAGCCAGTTTGAAAACACCACCAACAACAAACATTAGTATTATTATCATTACGAATAAAAAACATTTTGATACCGTGATTTGCAACAATGTCCTGCAGAGCTAAATCTTGGTCCTGGAGCAAAAGCAGTTGAGAACCACCCAGTACTTTCACTAAAGACAATTTCTGAATGATAAACAGGAAGGGAGGCTGTCTAGCTTTATTGACAGGTGGTTCTGATCAGTGTTGCCATATTGGGCGGGTTTCCGCCCAATTGGGCTTCTTTTGATCGGTTTGGACCGGAGAATAACACATTGGGCGGGTAGACAAAATTTGGGCTGCTTTAAAAAATTAAAAGACGCCCAATCAGCTGTTTTTTTTCTTCACTTTTATCATAAGTCATGTTATTTTAGTATGTTCGAGCTCAAAGTATCACAGTAATATAATGTGTAGTGCAGTCATCAACTCATTTTCGCTTAACATAACCCTTACTGGTTTAGTTTAACAGAGACCTGTCAATCAATTTACGTCTTTTACGTAAGTGAGACGTGATGACTTGTGAGTGACGGGGTTTTACATTACATTAGTTTCTCATCACTTTATTTGTGCACTTTTTGCACAGAAATTAGCATATTTTTTACTGTGGACATTGAAAATGATGCATGCGTTTTTCCAAGGGTTAAAGTCATTGGTCAATTTCCACTTTGAAAAGATTTCTGAACATTTTACACATATTTTCGGACTGTTTTGATCCATATTCCTGTGAAATTGATTTATCTTTATTTTATTTTGTCATTATTCTTTTTTTAAAGAGATAAAAATGGTCCTTATCAACCTTGACATGGCAAAAAAATTCTCATTATTTTGGCAGTTAACATTTGGGCTGGTTTTTGTTGAAGTGGGCGGGTTTTGGTGAGCTTTTGGGCTGGAAATCGTCAACCTGATCTGGCAACACTGGTTCTGATAGAGGCAGAGGCTCAGCATATCTGATTCGATTAGTAGAAAGATCCATTTCCACAGGAAGTCATCCTACACCTCTCACTGTACCACTTCCTGTTGGGGGCTGTAGCAGAGGAAGCTGCTTGAGTTTCACATCAGAAACTGTTTCACACAAGAAACTGATATCGCTCCAATCTAAAGAACATTTAAAGGCTACAAGGCTTCAGGTTGTCACGTATCATGACTGACAGCTAGCAAAACGGCATACGATGACCTGAATCGGGTGTCGTATCTGTGTCACGCCCCATATCTCTCTCCACGGGAGGTTTCAGCGGGTGCTGCCGCCCACTGGAGAACATTTCAGTTTTTGCCAGGACAAGAGGTCTCCTTTGAACTTTGCCCTGGGGTCATGCTTGACTCTCATAAGCGCTGGTGTCCTGTGGTGATAATTACCCGAACAGACGCCTCAGCAGCCGTGGAAACACTCAGGAGCTCCACCGCGATTGGTGGGTCGGGTGAACTCTGACCGGCGGAGAATTTATTGTGATGTCATTCTGAAGATGTCGTAAATGGTATTTTTTAATTAATTGACCTTATGCACGGAGCGTTCTTTAGAACTTCCGCATAAAGATAAGCTAGCTCATAAACTTCCGCTGAAGCTCATTTTATATGTGCTATATATTAGGTGGACACTCTTGAGACTGATCTAGTGCCTCGTTCTTATCAGAAACTGAGAAAAAATATAATTGCAACATTATAAACAATGTTAGCGGCATGAACATTAAGTTTCATATTATTTAACAACATTTAATTTAAATGCGGAGCCTGGTAATCCCGTACTGTCCGTATCTGCATAGTTGTACATTAAATGCTGACAGCTAAACACTGTCATAATGTGTTTAGGCTAATGTTAGCTAGCTAGCGATATTTCTCTTCAAGGACATCTTAATCGTATTGTTGATAATCATTAACTTGCCTTTGTAGGCAAGAACGCATTTTTAAATTTTGCAATATTTCAAAGCCTTTATTATTTCCTAACTCTACAGCTGTGAAATAAAATGTACTTCAAGGACTCACTTTTCATTCATAAAAAAGGCATCGGAAAAAATGACTTTTCACGGAAAACAACGTCTATTTTTGGCTAAAATAATATGGAATTACCCATATAACCAATAGATGGCAGCAGAGGATTATTTATTATGCTGCTGCCTCTCCCTATATTTTTCAAGACGTCTTGCTTTTCGATTTCTTATCAAATTACCAGTATAATAAATTGTAGTAATAAATACCACCCTAAAGTATATAGTATAGCAAGTGCAGAAGGTCATTAAGCTCACACACAAACAGCCTATAAGGGTGAATTATTTAAATACTAATATATAGTTCACTACAAATACGTAAAATATTTATGGTATAATAATTAAATAATGCATTCAATATGAATCGATAGGAATTTGAAATATTTTATAAAATTGAATAACTACTTTTAAGTTTTATCTTGAACTGTAAAATCTATTAAATAGCCTATATTTAACCAACACATACTTGTTACTGCTGTAGTTTTGTTACTCTGAATTTAGTTTGAATCATTTAAGCTCTTTTTTTGACATCAGCTTGTCAGATGTTTCGTCCGGTTATTACTGTCAATCATAGCAATGACTCGCGCATATTTAGCCGATTTACTCGCAAATTTTTTAAGCTGGCATTTGTCATTCTTGAAACGGTATACATGGACGTTTGGTCCTCTTAGACAAAAAACACTTTTCTTCGATTGTGAATGGATTATGTAGAGAAAACGAACAAAGTACGCTCATATTACGGCACAGTACAGTTGACCGGAAATGACTTAGCTGGCTTGACTAAACAAGGAAGTATTTTGTGCATATGGTCAATTCTGAACTATTTAGGGCCCGAGCACCGATGGTGTGAGGACCCTATTGGATCTGCTTCGTTTATTATTATTATTATTATTAGGGCCCGAGCACCGATGGTGTGAGGACCCTATTGAATCTGCTCCGTTTATTATTATTATTAGGGCCCGAGCACCGATGGTGTGAGGACCCTATTGGATCTGCTTCGTTTATTATTATTAGGGCCCGAGCACTACAGTGCGAGGACCCTATTGGAATTGCTCCGTTTATTAGGGCCCGAGCCCAAAAGGGCGAAGGCCCTATTGTTCTTCTAAGGGTTCTTATTAGGGCCCGAGCACCGATGGTGTGAGGACCCTATTGGATCTGCTTCGTTTATTATTAGGGCCCGAGCCCAAAAGGGCGAAGGCCCTATTGTTCTTCTAAGGGTTATTATTTTTTTTTTTTTTTTTTATTTTTTTTTTCTTTTTTTCAACCTTCCGGGCACTTTTGGGGGCCTTAACATACTCAAAAACTCTTGAAAATTTGCACACACGTCGGAATCTGCGGCCATCAGGACGCCACAGAGGCTGGGACCCGGGCGTGGTTCAGGGCCTCTACAGCGCCCCCTGGAACACAGTTTGAAAACTTGATGTACTGCGCACACATACTTGCACGTATTGATATGAAACTCGGTACACATATAGATCTCACTGAGCCAAACAACTTTTGTACTCTATGTCATAGGCTCCACCTGACAGGAAGTGAGATATTTAGGGCTGTTTAAAAAGCGCATGCTCTGGAATTTAACGTACTCCTCCCAGGAATTCCATGGGATTGTCACCAAACTCGGTCAGCATGATCTCAAGACATTGGGGACGCTAAATTGCGAGGAGATTTTTGATATCTCGAACGGTTTGGCCGTGGCAAGGCGACAAAGTTATGGCGTGAAATGAGAAACAGGAAGTGTCTAATAACTGTTGACCACATTGCCTGATTCTGATGAAACTTCACCAGTTTGTTCGTTGTATGATGCCGATTCCATAAATGTGACTATTATGAGTCAAAGTTATAGCGCCACCAACTGGCAGCAGGAAGTGTGTCATTTTCAAAATGCTTTGAAATCAGCCTCTTAATTTTACTCGATTTTCTTTAAACTTCATCAAAATCATGTCAAAACACGGCCGATAAGAATATGTAAAGGGGTCGATGATAAATCGAATGCTGTTGCCATGGCAACATGTCAAACTTTAAAATTAGATTCCTGTCTTTTCGAGGCAGTTAACATGCTTAGAATTTCATGAAACTCAACACACACATCAATATTTATGATAGTTAGACACTGGCAAAAGGTCATAAATGGGCGTGGAGCAGGCACTCTATAGCGCCATCTTTTGACAAAAGTTGGGGGGTTAGTTTTTCCTACAGTCACCAAACTCTGTACATATATTAATCTCATCAATTTGGACAACTTTCTAAATCAAACTCATTAGCTAAGACAAACAGGAAGCCGGCTATTTTGATTTGAATGTGGATTTTTGGAAAAATCAGGCTGTAAACAAATTCACACTACTTCTAAGAACAAGCAGCTGTTCACACCAAACTTTTTTAACATGAAGAGAAGATTCTGAAGATGTTAAATTGCGAGCGGATTTTGGATATCTTGAACGGTGTGGACGTGGTGATTTTTTAAAGATATAGTAAAAAATATTTTTATATCTTTAAAGTGCAGCATCCAAACTCTTTAAAACTTTTTTCACACAGAGATCTAATCATTCTGAGCAAGTGCTGTAAATAAAAAATGTATACAAGCTTCAATGAATTAAAGAAAATTAAAAAAAGAACTCAGAAACCTGCTGTCACTCTGGTGAATGTCTCTACAGTATGTGTGTGCGTTCAGTCAGGCACAGAGAAGCTCATTATTGCAGGGGGGAGGGGTGAGAGGCAGAGAGGGAGACAGGGGTAGAAAGTGAAACATGCTATCTTGCTTATAGACCATCTTTGAGAAATGCACACATATATATAGTGTAATCGAAATAAATACGTCTGATCTTTGAGAGTCTGATATTTTGAGAAAATATAAAGGGTCACTAAGTCTTTCATTGTTTGTATTTTGCAGTTGTTTTTTTTTTTATTTTTTTATTTTTTTACTGAACTATACCATGAACTTGTCCTATTCAGTCACATAGCAAAAGATTAAGAAAAATTAAACTTTTAGCATTAGCGATTTATCTTCATTGATAGACATTTATTTTCATAGTGTTATTTATTGAATATAAAATTTAAATTAACAATTTCAAGACAAACTTGGACAACAAAACAAGCTTTGCTGTTATCTGTTCAAAACATCTGAAAATTATAAAATTTTAAGATGAGTTATATATATATATATATATATATATATATATATATATATATATATATATATATATATATATCGCCCCTTTCAATACTCAACTTGTTTTTAAAGATATTTTGAAAGAATGAAGCGTTTATAGAGCACTTTATTGTGTATTGCTGTACACCCCCATGAACTGTGTTCATGTTCATGTTAATTCACAGTACATAAATTATATATGAATACTTTTTTAGCTTAATATTAATTAACATTAATAAATGCTATTTATTTATTGGTCATGTTAACTAATATAGTTAATGCTAACAAATAAAACTGAATGGCAACATTTTATATTTTGTGTGTATGTGTCTGTGTGTTGATTTTAAAGTCTAACCCTTTCAATTCTGTAAACTTTAAATCCAAACTAGCAGAGGGTTACTGTGAATGCATGTGCCAACTGGGCACCGTCTTCCTTATTGATTCTTAGTTATGTAGCGCTTAAGAGTAATGTCTTATAACAGGAGGAGTCACCAGCAAAGCAATATCCACACAAAAATTGTACAGATAGGTAACGATGACATTTAAGCAGAAGTGGTGGACGTAAAGCAAGCAATAATAACATTTTGTTATCATCATGAATTACATGTTCTTATCATCATCATCAGAGTATAGGGAAAATTTAGCATATTGGTTCACAGTTGGCATTATCTGAAGTCCTTGCATTGATTGCATTTAATTAAATCAACATTATATTTGGTCAGTCTGATTCTTGAGGCCTTAGAGATGTTAAATTGTGAAGATCTTGAGTTTTCATTGAGTTGTTATAACTTAGCCATAAAATGTCTGATCTGCCACAAAATTCACAGGTTTGGTAAGAGTCCTGGCCTGAAGACACCTAAAGACCAATATTCAGATATTATCATAGCGCCACTTGTTGGCAGCAGGATATATCATATCTTTCACTAACTCAAACATACCAAGGTCAATCTGCACCAAACTGCATATGTTTGATAATAGTGATGGCCTGAACACATCTACATGCCAATAATTAGTTACAGGCGTAGCGCCACCATCTTTCAGCAGCAAGTTTGGCACATTTAAATGACTTATGACAGATTTTTTCTATATTTACTGTATTAAAAGCATACTGCCCACCGTTTGCTGATTTCCTGAAGCCACCGGTCGGCGGTGAGCCCGGGTGCGAGGGCCCGTTCATCGCTGCTCGCAGCTTTAATTAGGGCCCGAGCACCGATGGTGTGAGGACCCTATTGAATCTGCTCCGTTTATTATTATTATTAGGGCCCGAGCACCGATGGTGTGAGGACCCTATTGAATCTGCTCCGTTTATTATTATTAGGGCCCGAGCACTACAGTGCGAGGACCCTATTGGAATTGCTCCGTTTATTATTATTCTTCTTCTTCTTCTCCAAAATGAAAAGTCTTTTTGAGGGCCTAAACATGCCCGAAAACTCACGAAACTTTGCACATGCATCAGACCTGGCGAAAATTTACATCTGATATGGTTTTCAAAAGTGGGTGTGGCAAAATGGCTCGATAGCGCCACCTATAAAATTTCAACGGAGTGCGCCTCGAGCTACGTTTCACGTACATGTACGAAACTCGGTACACATATGTAACACACCAATACCTACAAAAAAGTCTCCTGGTGCAACATCCGAAACCCAACAGGAAGTCAGTTATATTGACTTTCCTGTACGATTTTTGTGCAGTTTTTGCCATTTTCAGGCCTCGTACTTTAACGAACTCCTCCTACAGTTTTTATCCGATCATCTTCAAATTTGCTGAGTGTCATCATAAGGCCTTTGCGATGTTAAATTGCGAAGCTTTAGAGTTTTCGTCGATGGGCGTGTCCGTGGCGGCCTGACAAACTTTGATGTTTCGCCATGAAAAAGGAAGTTGCTATAACTCAGGCATACGATGTCCGATCTGCCTCAAACTTCACATGTTTGATGACAGTCCGGTCCTGAACACACGTCAGTGCCCAAATTCAGTTATAGTCATAGCGCCACCTGCTGACAACAGGAAATGACATGTTTAACACTGTTACGGACTCTTAGCAACATATTGAAAAGCGTTAACAAGTCGTAAATAGGCTAGCAACATGCTACAAACATGCTAAAACATGCTAGCAACACTTAGCTAAGAGCTAAAGCATGCTATTAATACAAATACAAAAGGAAATTGCTGTAACTCATGTATATACTGTTGAATCTGACCCAAACTTAATATTCAACATGCTACAAAAATAATAAAGCATGCTAGCAACACTTAGCTAATATGCTAAAGCATGCTAATAATACAATAAAACAGGAAGTTACTCTAACTCAGGCATACCATGTCCAATCAGCCCCAAACTTAACATGTTTGATAAGAATCCTGGCCTAAACACACGCCCATGCCCGTATTCAGTTATAGTCATAGCGCCACCAGCTGGTAACAGGAAGCCACATGTTTAATACTGTTGTGGATGCCTAGCAACATTTTAAAAAATTCAACAACTGTTAAACAGGGTAGCAACATGCTAGAAACATGCTATAACATGTTAGCAACATTTAGCTAAGTGCTAAAGCATACTCTTAATGCAATGAAACAGGAAGTTACTGTAACTCAGGCATGCAATGTCCAATCAGCCCCAAACTTCACATGTTTGATAACAGTCCTGGCCTGAAGATATCTACATGCCAATATTCAGTTATAGTTATAGCGCCACCTACTGTCAACAGGAAGTGACATGTTTAACACTGTGACACACTATTAGCAACACACTAAAAAAGCCACTGAGTGCTAAACTAGTTTAAAACGTACTCAAACATGCTAGCAACACTTACTTAGTGCTAAAGCATGTTGTTAAAGACATAAAACAGGATGTTACTGTAACTCAGACATGCAATGTCCAATCAGCCCCAAACTTCACGTTTGATAAGACTCCTGGCCTGAAGATATATACATGCCAATATTCAGTTATAGTCACAGCGCCACCTGCTGACAACAGGAAGTGACGTTTAATGGTGTTACGGACTCCTAACAACATAATAAAAAGCGTCAGCAAGTTTTAAATAGGCTAGCATCATGCTAGAATCATGTTAAAACATGCTAGCAACACTTAGCTGAGAGCTAAAGCATGATATTAATACAAAGAAAAATAAGTGTAACTCATGCATACAATGTCCAATCTGACCCAAGCTTAATATGTTTGATAAGACTCCTGGTCTGAACACAAGCCCATGCCCATATTCAGTTATAGTGATAGTGCCACCTGCTGGCAACAGGAAGTCTTTGCCATTTTCAGGCCTCATACTTTAACGAACTCCTCCTACAGTTTTTATCCGATCATCTTCAAATTTGCTGAGTGTCATCATAAGGCCTTTGCGATGTTAAATTGCGAAGCTTTAGAGTTTTCGTCGAAGGGCGTGTCCGTGGCGGTCGGACAAACTTTGATGTTTCGCCATGAAAAAGGAAGTTGCTATAACTCAGGCATACAATGTCCGATCTGCCTCAAACTTCACATGTTTGATGACAGTCCGGTCCTGAACACACGTCAGTGCCCATATTCAGTTATAGTCATAGCGCCACCTGCTGACAACAGGAAATGACATGTTTAACACTGTTACGGACTCCTAGAAACATATTGAAAAGCGTTAACAAGTCTTAAATAGGCTAGCAACATGCTACAAACATGCTAAAACATGCTAGCAACACTTAGCTAAGAGCTAAAGCATGCTATTAATACAAATACAGAAGGAAATTGCTGTAACTCATGTATATAATGTTGAATCTGACCCAAACTTAATATTCAACATGCTACAAAAATAATAAAGCATGCTAGCAACACTTAGCTAATATGCTAAAGCATGCTAATAATACAATGAAACAGGAAGTTACTCTAACTCAGGCATACAATGTCCAATCAGCCCCAAACTTAACATGTTTGATAAGAATCCTGGCCTAAACACACACCCATGCCCGTATTCAGTTATAGTCATAGCGCCACCAGCTGGTAACAGGAAGCCACATGTTTAATACTGTTGTGGATGCCTAGCAACATTTTTAAAAAATTCAACAACTGTTAAACAGGGTAGCAACATGCTAGAAACATGCTATAACATGTTAGCAACATTTAGCTAAGTGCTAAAGCATACTCTTAATGCAATGAAACAGGAAGTTACTGTAACTCAGGCATGCAATGTCCAATCAGCCCCAAACTTCACATGTTTGATAACAGTCCTGGCCTGAAGATATCTACATGCCAATATTCAGTTATAGTTATAGCGCCACCTACTGTCAACAGGAAGTGACATGTTTAACACTGTGACACACTTTTAGCAACACACTAAAAAAGCCATTGAGTGCTAAACTAGTTTAAAACGTACTCAAACATGCTAGCAACACTTACTTAGTGCTAAAGCATGTTGTTAAAGACATAAAACAGGAAGTTACTGTAACTCAGACATGCAATGTCCAATCAGCCCCAAACTTCACATGTTTGATAACAGTCCTGTCCTGAAGATATCTACATGCCAATATTCAGTTATAGTCATAGCGCCACCTACTGACAACAGGAAGTGACGTTTAATGGTGTTACGGACTCCTAGCAACATAATAAAAAGCGTCAGCAAGTTTTAAATAGGCTAGCATCATGCTAGAATCATGTTAAAACATGCTAGCAACACTTAGCTGAGAGCTAAAGCATGATATTAATACAAAGAAAAATAAGTGTAACTCATGCATACAATGTCCAATCTGACCCAAGCTTAATATGTTTGATAAGAGTCCTGGTCTGAACACAAGCCCATGCCCATATTCAGTTATAGTCATAGTGCCACCTGCTGGCAACAGGAAGTCACATGTTTAATACTGTTGTGGATGCCCAGCAACATTTTAAAAATATCAACAAGTGTTAAATAGAGTAGCAACATGCTAGAAACATGTTAGCAACATTTAGCTAAGTACTAAAGCATACTCTTAATGCAATGAAACAGGAAGTTACTGTAACTCAGGCGTGCAATGTCCAATCAGCCCCAAACTTAACATATTTGATAAGAATCCTGGCCTAAACACACACCCATGCCCGTATTCAGTTATAGTCATAGCGCCACCAGCTGGTAACAGGAAGCCACATGTTTAATACTGTTGTTGATGCCTAGCAACATTTTTAAAAAATTCAACAACTGTTAAACAGGGTAGCAACATGCTAGAAACATGCTATAACATGTTAGCAACATTTAGCTAAGTGCTAAAGCATACTCTTAATGCAATGAAACAGGAAGTTACTGTAACTCAGGCATGCAATGTCCAATCAGCCCCAAACTTCACATGTTTGATAACAGTCCTGGCCTGAAGATATCTACATGCCAATATTCAGTTATAGTTATAGCGCCACCTACTGTCAACAGGAAGTGACATGTTTAACACTGTGACACACTATTAGCAACACACTGAAAAAGCCATTGAGTGCTAAACTAGTTTAAAACGTACTCAAACATGCTAGCAACACTTACTTAGTGCTAAAGCATGTTGTTAAAGACATAAAACAGGAAGTTACTGTAACTCAGACATGCAATGTCCAATCAGCCCCAAACTTCACATGTTTGATAATAGTCCTGTCCTGAAGATATCTACATGCCAATATTCAGTTATAGTCATGGCGCCACCTACTGACAACAGGAAGTGACGTTTAATGGTGTTACGGACTCCTAGCAACATAATAAAAAGCGTCAGCAAGTTTTAAATAGGCTAGCATCATGCTAGAATCATGTTAAAACATGCTAGCAACACTTAGCTGAGAGCTAAAGCATGATATTAATACAAAGAAAAATAAGTGTAACTCATGCATACAATGTCCAATCTGACCCAAGCTTAATATGTTTGATAAGCTCCGGGTGTGTGTTCACAGTGTGTGTGTGTTCACTACTGTGTGTGTGCACTTGGATGGGTTAAATGCAGAGCACAAATTCCTTGTATGGGTCACCATACTTGGCCTCACTCACCCCCTTTCCCTTTCCCCTTTAAGAGTCCTGGTCTGAACACAAGCCCATGCCCATATTCAGTTATAGTCATAGTGCCACCTGCTGGCAACAGGAAGTCACATGTTTAATACTGTTGTGGATGCCCAGCAACATTTTAAAAATATCAACAAGTGTTAAATAGGGTAGCAACATGCTAGAAACATGTTAGCAACATTTAGCTAAGTGCTAAAGCATACTCTTAATGCAATGAAACAGGAAGTTACTGTAACTCAGGCGTGCAATGTCCAATCAGCCCCAAACTTAATATGTTTGATAAGAGTCTTGGCCTGAATACATTTACATGCCAATATTTAGTTATAGTCATAGCGCCACCAGCTGGCAACAGCAAATTACTTGTTTTACACTAACTTAAGCATGCAATGTACAATTTGCACCAAACTTGACATGTTTGCCAATAGTCCTGGCCTGAAGACATCTAAAAGCCAATATTTTGTAATAGCGCCACCTGTTGGCAGCAGGATATGTCATGACTTACACTCAAGCATGCCATGTTCAAGCTTCACCAAACTTCATATGTTTGATAAAAGCACTGGCCTGTACACATCTGCATGCCAATATTCAGTTATAGGCATAGCGCCACCAGCTGGCAGAAGGAAGATTGGCACATATCAATGACTTTGACATATTCCTCCTACATTTTCTGTGTTAATAGCATAGTGCCCACCATTCGCCACCGATCGGCGGTGAGCCCGAGTGCGAGGGCCCTACCATCGCTGCTTGCAGCTTTAATTATTATTATTATTCTTCTTCTTCTCCAAAGTGAATCGCATTTTAGAGGACCTAAACATTCCCGAAAACTCACAAAACTTTGCACACACATCAAACCTGGCGAAAATTTACGTCTGATTTGGGTTTCAGAAGTGGGTGTGGCAAAATGGCTCGACAGCGCCACCTTTAGACGTTCAGCGGTGTGCGCTTTCAGCTGTGATTCACGTACATGCACCGAAATCGGTACACACATGTAACTCACCAATACCTACAAAAAAGCCTCTTGGAACAAAATCCGGAACCCAACAGGAAGTCGGTTAATATTAATATTCTCAGCAAAATTTGTGTCATTTTTGCCTTTTTCAGGTGTCGTACTTGAACGAACTCCTCCTACAGATTTATTCGGATCAACGCCAAATTTGCAGAGTCTAGTCTAAAGCCCTTTGTGACGTTAAATTGTGAAGATCTAGAGTTTTCATCGGAGGGCGTGTCCGTGGCGGCCTCGCAAATTTCGATGTTTCGCCATGAAAAAGGAAGTTGCTATAACTCAGGCATACAATGTCCTATCTGTCCCAAACTTCACATGTGTGATAACACTCCTGACCTGAAGACATCTAGATGCCCATATTCAGTTATAGTCATAGCGCCACCTGCAGGCAACAGGAAGTGTCATGCTGTACTCTACAACCAACTCCTCCTAGAGATTTATTCAGATCAACACCAAAATCGGTCAGTCTAATATAAAGGCCGTAGCGATGTTAAATTGTGAAGATCTTGAGTTTTCGGTAAAGGGCGTGTCCGTGGCGGCCTGACAAATTTCGAGGTCTCGCCATGGATATAAAACTTGTTATAACTCAGCCATAAAATGTCAGATTTGCCTCAAACTTCACATATTCGATAAGAGTCCTGGCCTGAACACATCTGAAGGCCAATATTCTATTATAATCACAGCGCCACCTGTTGGCAACAGGAAATGACTTGTATCAAACTCCTCCTAGAGATTTAATGATGTCAACATTATATTTGGCCATTCTGATCTAGAGGCCTTAGAGATGTTAAATTGTGAAGATCTTGAGTTTTCGTTAAAGGGCGTGTCTGTGGCGGCATGACAAAGTTTGATGTTTCGCCATAGACATATAAGTTGTTATAACTCAGCCATAAAATGTCCGATCTGCCTCAAACTTCACTGGTTTGGTAAGAGTCCTGGCCTGAAGACACCTAAAGGCCAATATTCAGATATTATCATAGTGCCACCTGTTGGCAGCAGGATATATCATATCTTTCACTAACTCAAACATACCAAGGTCAATCTGCACCAAACTTCATATGATTGATGAAAGTGGTGGCCTGAACACATCTACATGCCAATAATCAGTTATATGCATAGCGCCACCAGCTGGCAGCAGGTAATTTGGCACATTTAAGTGACTTTGATCTATTTTTCCTACATTTACTGTATTAAAAGCATACTGCCCACCGTTTGCTGTGTTCCTAAAGCCACCGGTCGGCGGTGAGCCCGTGTGCGAGGGCCCGTTCATCGCTGCTTGCAGCTTTAATTATTATTATTATTCTTCTTATCCGGAATGAATCGCATTTTTGAGGGCCTAAACATACCCGAAAACTAACGAAACTTTGCACACACATCAGACCTGGCGAAAATGGACGTCTGATATGGGTTGCAGAAGTGGGTGTGGCAAAATGGCTCAATAGCGCCACCTTTACACGTTCCGCGGTGTGCGCATTCAGCTGTGATTATCGTACATGCACAAAAATCGGTACACACATGTAACTCACCAATACCTACAAAAAAGCCTCCTGGGACAAAATCCGAAACCCAACAGGAAGTCGGTTATTATTAATTTTCTTAGCAAAATTTGTGTCATTTTTGCCATTTTCAGGCGTCATACTTGAACGAACTCCTCCTAGAGATTTATTCGGATCAACACCAAATTTGGTGAGTCTAATCTAAAGCCCTTTGTGACGTTAAATTGCGAAGATCTAGAGTTTTCATCAGAGGGCGTGTCCGTGGCGGCCTCGCAAATTTCGATGTTTCGCCATGAAAAAGGAAGTTGCTATAACTTAGGCATAAAATGCTCGATCTGCCCCAAACTTCACATGTGTGATAACACTCCTGACCTGATGACATCTACATGCCCATATTCAGTTTTACTCATAGCGCCACCTGCTGGCACCAGGAAGTGTCATGCTGTACTCTGCAACAAACTCCTCCAAAAGATTTAATCAGATCAACACCAAAATCGGTCAGTCTAATAAAAAGGCTTTAGCGATGTTAAATTGCGAAGATCTTGAGTTTTCGTTGAAGGGTGTGTCCGTGGCGGCCTGGCAAATTTCGTGGTCTCGCCATGGATATAAAACTTGTTATAACTCAGCCATAAAATGTCCGATTTGCCTCAAACTTCACATGTTCGATAAGAGTCCTGGCCTGAACCAATCTGAAGGCCTATATTCTATTATAATCACAGCGCCACCTGTTGGCAATAGGAAATGACTTGTACCAAACTCCTCCTAGAGATTTAATGATATCAACATTATATTTGGTCAGTCTGATCTCGAGGCCTTAGAGATGTTAAATTGTGAAGATCTTGAGTTTTCGTTAAAGGGCGTGTCCATGGCGGCCTGACAAAGTTTGATGTTTCGCCATGGACATAAAAGTTGTTATAACTCAGCCATAAAATGTCCGATCTGCCTCAAACTTCACATGTTTGGTAAAAGTCCTGGCCTGAAGACATCTAAAGGCCAATATACAGATATTATTATAGCGCCACCTATTGGCAGCAGGATATATCATATCTTGCACTAACTCACACATACCAAGGTCAATCTGCACCAAACTTCATATGTTTGATCAAAGTGCTGGCCTGAACACATCTACATGTCAATAATCAGTTATAGGCATAGCGCCACCAGCTAGCAGCAGGAAGTTTGGCACATTTAAGTGACTTTGATCTATTTTTCCTACATTTACTGTATTAAAAGTATACTGCCCACCGTTTGCTGTGTTCCTAAAGCCACCGGTCGGCGGTGAGCCCGTGTGCGAGGGCCCGTTCATCGCTGCTTGCAGCTTTAATTAGGGCCCGAGCACCGATGGTGTGAGGACCCTATTGGATCTGCTTCGTTTATTATTATTATTATTATTATTATTATTATTATTATTATTATTATTATTATTCTTCTCCAAAATGAATCGCATTTTTGAGGGCCTAGACATACCTGAAAACTCATGAAACTTCGCACACACATCAGACCTGGCGAAAATTTACGTCTGATATGGGTTTCAGAAGTGGGTGTGGCAAAATGGCTCGACAGCGCCACCTTTACACGTTCCGCGGTGTGCGCATTCAGCTGTGATTCACGTACATGCACGAAAATCGGTACACACATGTAACACACCAACACCTACAAAAAAGCCTCTTGGAGCAAAATCCGGAACCGAACAGGAAGTCGGTTAATATTAATATTCTCATCAAAATTTGTGTCATTTTTGCCATTTTCTGGCCTTGTATTTTAACGAACTCCTCCTAGAGATTTATTCGGATCAACGCCAAATTTGCTGAGTGTAGTCTAAAGCCCTTTGTGACGTTAAATTGTGAAGATGTAGAGTTTTCATCGGAGGGCGTGTCCGTGGCGGCCTCGCAAATTTCGATGTTTCGCCATGAAAAAGGAAGTTGCTATAACTCAGGCATACAATGTCCGATCTGTCCCAAACTTCTCATGTGTGATAACACTCCTGACCTGATGACATCTACATGCCCATATTCAGTTTTACTCATAGCGCCACCTGCTGGCAACAGGAAGTGTCATGCTGTACTCTGCAACAAACTCCTCCAAGAGATTTAATCAGATCAACACCAAAATCGGTCAGTCTAATAAAAAGGCTTTAGTGATGTTAAATTGCGAAGATCTTGAGTTTTTGTTGAAGGGCGTGTCCGTGGCGGCCTGACAAATTTCGAGGTCTCGCCATGGATATAAAACTTGTTATAACTCAGCCATAAACTGTCCGATTTGCCTCAAACTTCACATGTTCGATAAGAGTCCTGGCCTGAAAACATCTGAAGGCCAATATTCTATTATAATTGCAGCGCCACCTGTTGGCAACAGGAAATGACTTGTAGCAAACTCCTCCTAGAGATTTAATGATATCAACATTATATTTGGTCAGTCTGATCTAGAGGCCTTAGAGATGTTAAATTGCGAAGATCTTGAGTTTTCGTTATAGGGCGTGTCTGTGGCGGCGTGACAAAGTTTGATGTTTCGCCATGGACATAGAAGTTGTTATAACTCAGCCATAAAATGTCTGATCTGCCTCAAACTTCACAGGTTTGGTAAGAGTCCTGGCCTGAAGACACCTAAAGGCCAATATTCAGATATTATCATAGCGCCACCTGTTGGCAGCAGGATATATCATATCTTTCACTAACTCAAACATACCAAGGTCAATCTGCACCAAACTTTATATGTTTGATGAAAGTGCCAGCCTGAACACATCTACATGCCAATAATCAGTTATAGGCATAGCGCCACCAGCTGGAAGCAGGAAATTTGGCACATTTAAGTGACTTTGACATATTTCTCCTATTTTTACTGTATTAAAAGCATACTACCCACCATTTGCTGTGTTCCTAAAGCCACCGGTTGGCGGTGAGCCCGTGTGCGAGGGCCCGTTCATCGCTGCTTGCAGCTTTAATTATTATTATTATTCTTCTTCTCCGGAATGAATCGCATTTTTGAGGGCCTAAACATACCCGAAAACTCATGAAACTTTGCACACACATCAAACCTGGCGAAAATGGATGTCTGATATGGGTTTCAGAGATGGGTGTGGCAAAACGGCTCGATAGCGCCACCTTTACACGTTCCGCGGTGTGCGCTTTCAGCTATGATTCACGTACATGCATGAAAATCGGTACACACATGTATCTCACCAATACCTACAAAAAAGCCTCCTGGGACAAAATCCGAAACCCAACAGGAAGTCGGTTATTATTAATTTTCTTAGCAAAATTTGTGTCATTTTTGCCATTTTCAGGCGTCGTACTTGAACGAACTCCTCCTAGAGATTTACTCCGATCAACAGCAAATTTGGTGAGTCTAATCTAAAGCCCTTTGTGACGTTAAATTGTGAAGATCTAGAGTTTTCATCAGAGGGTGTGTCCGTGGCGGCCTCGCAAATTTCGATGTTTCGCCATGAAAAAGGAAGTTGCTATAACTTAGGCATAAAATGTCCGATCTGTCCCAAACTTCACATGTGTGATAACACTCCTGACCTGATGACATCTACATATCCATATTCAGTTATAGTCATAGCGCCACCTGCTGGCAACAGGAAGTGTCATGCTGTACTCTACCACCAACTCCTCCTAGAGATTTATACAGATCAACACCAAAATCGGTCAGTCTAATATAAAGGCCTTAGAGATGTTAAATTGTGAAGATCTTGAGTTTTCGGTAAAGGGCGTGTCCGTGGCGGCCTGACAAATTTCGAGGTCTCGCCATGGATATAAAACTTGTTATAACTCAGCCATAAAATGTCCGATTTGCCTCAAACTTCACATATTCGATAAGAGTCCTGGCCTGAACACATCTGAAGGCCAATATTCTATTATAATCACAGCGCCACCTGTTGGCAACAGGAAATGACTTGTATCAAACTCCTCCTAGAAATTTATTGATATCAACATTATATTTGGTCAGTCTGATCTAGAGGCCTTAGAGATGTTAAATTGTGAAGATCTTGAGTTTTCGTTAAAGGGCGTGTCTGTGGCGGCGTGACAAAGTTTGATGTTTCGCCATGGACATAGAAGTTGTTATAACTCAGCCATAAAATGTCCGATCTGCCTCAAACTTCACAGGTTTGGTAAGAGTCCTGGCCTGAAGACACCTAAAGGCCAATATTCAGATATTATCATAGTGCCACCTGTTGGCAGCAGGATATATCATATCTTTCACTAACTCAAACATACCAAGGTCAATCTGCACCAAACTTCATATGTTTGATGAAAGTGGTGGCCTGAACACATCTACATGCCAATAATCAGTTATAGGCATAGCGCCACCAGCTGGCAGCAGGAAATTTGGCACATTTAAGTGACTTTGACATATTTCTCCTATTTTTACTGTATTAAAAGCATACTACCCACCATTTGCTGTGTTCCTAAAGCCACCGGTCGGCGATGAGCCCGTGTGCGAGGGCCCGTTCATCGCTGCTTGCAGCTTTAATTATTATTATTCTTCTTCTTCTTCTCCAAAGTGAATCGCATTTTAGAGGACCTAAACATTCCCGAAAACTCACAAAACTTTGCACACACATCAAACCTGGCGAAAATTTACGTCTGATTTGGGTTTCAGAAGTGGGTGTGGCAAAATGGCTCGACAGCGCCACCTTTAGACGTTCAGCGGTGTGCGCTTTCAGCTGTGATTCACGTACATGCACGGAAATCGGTACACACATGTAACACACCAAAACCTACAAAAAAGCCTCTTGGAGCAAAATCCGGAACCCAACAGGAAGTCGGTTAATATTAATATTCTCAACAAAATTTGTGTCATTTTTGCCTTTTTCAGGTGTCATACTTGAACGAACTCCTCCTACAGATTTATTCGGATCAACGCCAAATTTGCCGAGTCTAGTCTAAAGCCCTTTGTGACGTTAAATTGTGAAGATCTAGAGTTTTCATCGGAGGGCGTGTCCGTGGCGGCCTCGCAAATTTCGATGTTTCGCCATGAAAAAGGAAGTTGCTATAACTCAGGCATACAATGTCCTGTCTGTCCCAAACTTCACATGTGTGATAACACTCCTGACCTGAAGACATCTAGATGCCCATATTCAGTTATAGTCATAGCGCCACCTGCAGGCAACAGGAAGTGTCATGCTGTACTCTACAACCAACTCCTCCTAGAGATTTATGCAGATCAACACCAAAATCGTTCAGTCTAATATAAAGGCCTTAGTGATGTTAAATTGTGAAGATCTTGAGTTTTCGGTAAAGGGCGTGTCCGTGGCGGCCTGACAAATTTCGAGGTCTCGCCATTGATATAAAACTTGTTATAACTCAGCCATAAAATGTCCGATTTGCCTCAAACTTCACATATTCGATAAGAGTCCTGGCCTGAATACACCTGAAGGCCAATATTCTATTATAATCACAGCGCCACCTGTTGGCAACAGGAAATTACTTGTATCAAACTCCTCCTAGAGATTTAATGATATCAACATTATATTTGGTCAGTCTGATCTAGAGCCCTTAGAGATGTTAAATTGCGAAGATCTTGAGTTTTCGTTAAAGGGCGTGTCTGTGGCTGCATGACAAAGTTTGATGTTTCGCCATGGACATAGAAGTTGTTATAACTCAGCCATAAAATGTCCGATCTGCCTCAAACTTCACAGGTTTGGTGAGAGTCCTGGCCTGAAGACACGTAAAGACCAATATTCAGATATTATCATAGCGCCACCTGTTGGCAGCAGGATATATCATATCTTTTACTAACTCAAACATACCAAGGTCAATCTGCACCAAACTTCATATGTTTGATGAAAGTGGTGGCCTGAACACATCTACATGTCAATAATCAGTTATAGGCATAGCGCCACCAGCTGGCAGCAGGATATTTGGCACATTTAAGTGACTTTGACATATTTCTCCTATTTTTACTGTATTAAAAGCATACTACCCACCATTTGCTATGTTCCTAAAGCCACCGGTCGGCGGTGAGCCCGTGTGCGAGGGCCCGTTCATCGCTGCTTGCAGCTTTAATTTTTTTTTTATTTTTTTTTATTTTTTTTCAACCGTTGGGGCACTTTTGGGGGCCTTAACATACTCAAAAACTCTTGAAAATTTGCACACATGTCGGAATCTGCCGTCGTCCGGACGCCACAGAGGCTGGGACCCGGGCGTGGTTCAGGGCCTCTACAGCGCCCCCTGGAACACAGTTTGAAAACTTGATGTACTGCGCACACATACTTGCACGTATTGATATGAAACTCGGTACACATATAGATCTCACTGAGCCAAACAACTTTTGTACTCTATGTCATGGGCTGAACGCAACAGGAAGTGAGATATTTAGGGCTGTTTAAAAAGCGCATGCTCTGGAATTTAACGTACTCCTCCCAGGGTTTCCATAGGATTGTCACCAAACTCGGTCAGCATGATCTCAAGACATTGGGGACGCTAAATTGCGAGGGGATTTTTGATATCTCGAACGGTTTGGCCGTGGCAAGGCGACAAAGTTATGGCGAGAAATGAGAAACAGGAAGTGTCTAATTACTGTTGCACACATTGCTTGATTCTTATGAAACTTCACCAGTTTGTTTGTTGTATGATGTCGATTCCATAAATGTGACTATTATGAGTCAAAGTTATAGCGCCACCAACTGGCAGCAGGAAGCGTGTCATTTTCAAAATCCTTTGAAATCAGCCTCTTAATTTTACTTGATTTTCTTCAAACTTCATCAAAATAATGTCAAAACACGGCCGATGAGAATATGTAAAGGGGTCGATGATAAATCAAATACTGTTGCCATGGCAACGCGTCAAACTTTAAAATTTGATTCCTGTCTTTTCGAGGCAGATAACATGCTTAGAATTTCATGAAACTCAACACACACGTCAATATTAATGATAGTTAGACACTGGCAAAAGGTCATAAATGGGCGTGGAGCAGGCACTCTATAGCGCCATCTTTTGACAAAAGTTGGGGGGTTAGTTTTTCCTACAGTCACCAAACTCTGTACATATATTGTTCTCATCAATCTGGACAACTTTCTAAATCAAACTCATTAGCTAAGACAAACAGAAAGCCGGCTATTTTGATTTGAAGGTGGATTTTTGGAAAAATCAGGCTGTAAACAAATTCACACTACTTCTAAGAACAACCAGCTGTTCACACCAAACTTTTTTAACATGAAGAGAAGATTCTGAAGATGTTAAATTGCGAGCGGATTTTGGATATCTCGAACGGTGTTGACGTGGTGATTTTTTAAAGATGTAGTAAAAAACATAACCCTATTTTTTTATATCTTTAAAGTGCAGCATCCAAACTCTTTAAAACTTTTTTCACACAGAGATCTAATCATTCTGAGCAAGTGCTGGAAATATAAATTTTATACAAGCTTCAATGAATTAAAGAAAATTAAAAAAATAACTCAGAAACCTGCTGTCACTCTGGTGAATGTCTCTACAGTATGTGTGTGCGTTCAGTCAGGCACCGAGAAGCTCATTATTGCAGGGGGGAGGGGTGAGAGGCAGAGAGGGTGACAGAGTAGAGAGCCATCCTACAGACCATCTTTGATCAAAAAATGCATGTACTGTATGTAGTGTAATTACATAAATATGTCTGATCTTTGAGAGTCCGATATTTTGAGAAAATATAAAGGGTCATTAAGTCTTTCATTGTTCGTATTTTGCAGTTGTTGTTTTTTATTTATTTTTTACTTAACTGTACCATGAACTTGTCCTATTCAGTCACATAGCAAAAGATTTAAAAATACAACTTTTTAGCATGATCAATTTATCTTCATTGATAGACAATATTTACATAGTGTTATTTATTGAATATAAAATAATAATAATAAAAAATTAAGACAGACTTTGACAACAAAACAAACATTACTGTTATCTCTTCAAAACATCTGAAAACCATAATTTTAAGATCAGTTATATATATATATATATATATATCACCCCGTTAAAATACTCAACTTGATTTTTAAAGATATTTTGAAAGAATGAAGCGTTTATAGAGCACTTTATTGTGTATTGCTGTACACCCACATGAACTGTGTTCATGTTCATGTTAATTCACAGTACATAAACTTTATATGAGTACTTTTTTTTAGCTTAATATTAATTAACATTAATAAATGCTATTTATTTATTGGTCATGTTAACTAATATAGTTAATTTTAACAAATGAAACTGGATAGCAACATTTTATATTTTGTGTGTATGTGTCTGTGTGTTGATTTTAAAGTGTAACCCTTTCAATTCTGTAAACTTAAAATCAAAACTAGCAGATGGTTACTGTGAATGCATGTGCCAACTGGGCACCGTCTTCCTTATTGATTCTTAGTTATGTAGCACTTAAGAGTGATGTCTTATAACAGGAGTCACCAGCAAAGCAATATCCACACAAAAATTGTACAGATAGGTAACAATGACATTTAAGCAGAAGTGGTGGATGTAAAGGAAGCAATAATAACATTTTGCTATCATCATGAATTACATGTTCTTATCATCATCAGAAAATAGGCAATTTGTAGCATACTGGTTCACAGTTGGCATTTATCTGAAGTCCTTGCATTGATTGCATTTAGTTAAATCAACATTATATTTGGTCAGTCTGATCTTGAGGCCTTAGAGATGTTAAATTGTGAAGATCTTGAGTTTTCAGTAAAGGGCGTGTCCGTGGTGGCCTGACAAAGTTTGATGTTTCTGCATAGACATAGAAGTGGTTATAACTTAGCCTGAAAATGTCTGATCTGCCACAAAATTCACAGGTTTGGTAAGAGTCCTGGCCTGAAGACACCTAAAGACCAATATTCAGATATTATCATAGCGCCACTTGTTGGCAGCAGGATATCTCATATATTTCACTAACTCAAACATACCAAGGTCAATCTGCACCAAACTTCATATGTTTGATAATAGTGCTGGCCTGAACACATCTACATGCCAATAATCAGTTATAGGCATAGCGCCACCAGCTGGCAGCGGCAAGTTTGGCACATTTAAGTGACTTTGACATATTTCTCCTACATTTACTGTATTAAAAGCATACTGCCCCCCGTTTGCTGTTTTCCTGAAGCCACCGGTCGGCGGTGAGCCCGGGTGCGAGGGCCCGTTCATCGCTGCTCGCAGCTTTAATTATTATTAGGGCCCGAGCCCAAAAGGGCGAAGGCCCTATTGTTCTTCTAAGGGTTCTTATTTTTTTTTTTTTTTTTTTTTTTTAAACCTTCTGGGCACTTTTGGGGGCCTTAACATACTCAAAAACTCTTGAAAATTTGCACACACGTCGGAATCTGCGGCCATCAGGACGCCACAGAGGCTGGGACCCGGGCGTGGTTCAGGGCCTCTACAGCGCCCCCTGGAACACAGTTTGAAAACTTGATGTACTGCGCACACATACTTGCACGTATTGATATGAAACTCGGTACACATATAGATCTCACTGAGCCAAACAACTTTTGTACTCTATGTCATGGGCTGAACACAACAGGAAGTGAGATATTTAGGGCTGTTTAAAAAGCGCATGCTCTGGAATTTAACGTACTCCTCCCAGGGTTTCCAGAGGATTGTCACCAAACTCGGTCAGCATGATCTCAAGACATTGGGGACGCTAAATTGCGAGCAGATTTTTGATATCTCAAACGGTTTGGCCGTGGCAAGGCGACAAAGTTATGGCGAGAAATGAGAAACAGGAAGTGTCTAATTACTGTTGCACACATTGCTTGATTCTTATGAAACTTCACCGGTTTGTTTGTTGTATGATGCCGCTTCCATAAATGTGACTATTATGAGTCAAAGTTATAGCGCCACCAACTGGCAGCAGGAAACGTGTCATTTTCAAAATCCTTTGAAATCAGCCTCTTAATTTTACTTGATTTTCTTCAAACTTCATCAAAATCATGTCAAAACACGGCCGATGAGAATATGTAAAGGGGTCGATGATAAATCAAATGCTGTTGCCATGGCAACGTGTCAAACTTTAAAATTAGATTCCTGTCTTTTCGAGGCAGATAACATGCTTAGAATTTCATGAAACTCAACACACACGTCAATATTAATGATAGTTAGACACTGGCAAAAGGTCATAAATGGGCGTGGAGCAGGCACTCTATAGCGCCATCTTTTGACAAAAGTTGGGGGGTTAGTTTTTCCTACAGTCACCAAACTCTGTACATATATTGTTCTCATCAATCTGGACAACTTTCTAAATCAAACTCATTAGCTAAGACCAACAGGAAGCCGGCTATTTTGATTTGAATGTGGATTTTTGGAAAAATCAGGCTGTAAACAAATTCACACTCCTTCTAAGAAAAATAAGGTATTCACACCAAACTTTTTTAACATGAAGAGAAGATTCTGAAGATGTTAAATTGCGAGCGAATTTGGGATATCTTGAACGGTGTTGACGTGGTGATTTTTTAAAGATGTAGGAAAAAAACATAACCGTAATTTTTTTATATCTTTAAAGTGCAGCATCCAAACTCTTTACAACTTTTTTCACACAGAGATCTTATCATTCTGAGCAAGTGGTGTAAATATCAATTTTATACAAGCTTCTATGAATTAAAGAAAATTAAAAAAAGAAATTAGAAACCTGCTGTCACTCTGCCTGTGCCTGTCTGTGTTCAGTCACCATTGAGTCACTGAAGAGTGACTGAAGGGGGGAGGGGTGTAAGGGAGAGAGACCAGTGGAACATGCTGTTTTGCTTAAGACCATCTTTGAGGAAGATGCACATTGCTGTAGCGTAATCGACATAAATATGTCTGATATTTTGAGAAAATATAAAGGGTCATTAAATCTTTCATTGTTTGTATTTTGCAGTTGTTGTTTTTTATTTATTTTTACTGAACTGTACCATGAACTTGTCCTATTCAGTCACATAGCAAAAGATTAAGAAAAATACAACTTTTAAGCATGAGTGAATAATCTTCATTGTAGACAATATTTTCATAGTGTTATTTATTGAATATAAAATTATAATAATTAAAAATTTCAAGACAAACTTTGACAACAAAACAAACTTTGCTGTTATCTGTTCAAAACATCCGAAAACCATCATTTTAAGATCAGTTATATATATATCGCCCCATTAAAACACTCAACTTGATTTTTAAAGATATTTTGAAAGAATTAAGCGTTTATAGAGCACTTTGTGTATTGCTGTACACCCACATGAACTGTGTTCATGTTCATGTTAATTCACAGTACATAAACTAATTTACCTTTAAACAATATATGAATACTTTTTTTTAGCTTAATATTAATTAACATTAATAAATGCTATTTAATTATTGTTCATGTTAACTAATATAGTTAATGTTAACAAATGAAACTGGATGGCAACATTTTATATTTTGTGTGTATGTGTCTCTGTGTTTATTTTAAAGTGTAACCCTTTCAATTCAGTAAACTTAAAATCCAAACTAGCAGAGGGTTACTGTGAATGCATTTGCCAACTGTGCACCGTTTTCCTTATTGATTCTTAGTTATGTAGCGCTTAAGAGTGATGTCTTATAACAGGAGTCACCAGCAAAGCAATATCCACATACAAATTGTACAGATAGGTAACGATTTAAGCAGAAGTGGTGAATGTAATGCAAGCAATAATAACATTTTGTTATCATCATGAATTACATGTTCTTATCATCATCATCAGAATATAGTGAAAATGTTCACATTTGGCTCACAGTTGGCATTATCTGAAGTCCTTGCAGGGGATTAGGTTTATAGCAAACTCCTCCTAGACATTTAATGAAATCAATATTATATTTGGTCAGTCTGATCTAGAGGCCTTAGAGATGTTAAATTGTGAAGATCTTGAGTTTCAGTAAAGGGCGTGTCCGTGGCGGCCTGACAAAGTTTGATGTTTTGCCATGGACATAGGTGTAATAACTCAGCCATAAAATGTCTGATCTGCCTCAAACTTCAGAGGTTTGGTAGGAGTCCTGGCCTGAAGACACCTAAAGGCCAATATTCAGATATTATCATAGCGCCACCTGTTGACACCAGGATATATCATATCTTTCACTAACTCAAACATACCAAGGTCAATCTGCACCAAACTTCATATGTTTGATAATAGTGCTGGCCTGAACACATCTACATGCTATTTATAGGCATAGCGCCACCAGCTGCCAATGGGAAGTTTGGCACATTTAAATGACTTATGACATATTTCTCATATATTTACTGTATTAAAAGCATACTGCCCACCGTTTGCTGTTTTCCTAAAGCCACCGGTCGGCGGTGAGCCCGGGTGCGAGGGCCCGTTCATCGCTGCTTGCAGCTTTAATTCTTCTTCTTCTTCTTCTTCTTCTTCTCCAAAGTGAAAAGTCTTTTTGAGGGCCTAAACATGCCCGAAAACTCACGAAACTTTGCACACGCATCAGACCTGGCGAAAATTTACATCTGATATGGTTTTCAAAAGTGGGTGTGGCAAAATGGCTCGATAGCGCCACCTATAAAATTGCAACAGAGTGCCCCTCGAGCTACGTTTCATGTACATGTACGAAACTCGGTACACATATGTAACACACCAATACCTACAAAAAAGTCTCCTGGTGCAACATCCGAAACCCAACAGGAAGTCCGTTATATTGAATTTCCTGTACGATTTTTGTGCAGTTTTTGCCATTTTCAGGCCTCATACTTTAACGAACTCCTCCTACAGTTTTTATCCGATCATCTTCAAATTTGCTGAGTGTCATCATAAGGCCTTTGCGATGTTAAATTGCGAAGCTTTAGAGTTTTCGTCGAAGGGCGTGTCCGTGGCGGCCGGACAAACTTTGATGTTTCGCCATGAAAAAGGAAGTTGCTATAACTCAGGCATGCGATGTCCGATCTGCCTCAAACTTCACATGTTTGATGACAGTCCGGTCCTGAACACACATCAGTGCCCATATTCAGTTATAGTCATAGCGCCACCTGCTGACAACAGGAAATGACATGTTTAACACTGTTAAGGACTCCTAGAAACATATTGAAAAGCGTTAACAAGTCTTAAATAGGCTAGCAAACATGCTACAAACATGCTAAAACATGCTAGCAACACTTAGCTAAGAGCTAAAGCATGCTATTAATACAAATACAAAAGGAAATTGCTGTAACTCATGTATATAATGTTGAATCTGAGCCAAAGTTAATATTCAACATGCTACAAAAATAATAAAGCATGCTAGCAACACTTAGCTAATATGCTAAAGCATGCTAATAATACAATGAAACAGGAAGTTACTCTAACTCAGGCATACAATGTCCAATCAGCCCCAAACTTAACATGTTTGATAAGAATCCTGGCCTAAACACACGCCAATGCCCGTATTCAGTTATAGTCATAGCGCCACCAGCTGGTAACAGGAAGCCACATGTTTAATACTGTTGTGGATGCCTAGCAACATTTTAAAAAAATTCAACAACTGTTAAACAGGGTAGCAACATGCTAGAAACATGCTATAACATGTTAGCAACATTTAGCTAAGTGCTAAAGCATACTCTTAATGCAATGAAACAGGAAGTTACTGTAACTCAGGCATGCAAAGTCCAATCAGCCCCAAACTTCACATGTTTGATAACAGTCCTGGCCTGAAGATATCTACATGCCAATATTCAGTTATAGTTATAGCACCACCTACTGTCAACAGGAAGTGACATGTTTAACACTGTGACACACTATTAGCAACACACTAAAAAAGCCATTGAGTGCTAAACTAGTTTAAAACGTACTCAAACATGCTAGCAACACTTACTTAGTGCTAAAGCATGTTGTTAAAGACATAAAACAGGAAGTTACTGTAACTCAGACATGCAATGTCCAATCAGCCCCAAACTTCACGTTTGATAAGAGTCCTGGCCTGAAGATACATACATGCCCATATTCAGTTATAGTCACAGCGCCACCTGCTGACAACAGGAAGTGACGTTTAATGGTGTTACGGACTCCTAGCAACATAATAAAAAGCGTCAGCAAGTTTTAAATAGG
Organism: Garra rufa; assembly: GCF_049309525.1. Classification (NCBI taxonomy): domain Eukaryota; kingdom Metazoa; phylum Chordata; class Actinopteri; order Cypriniformes; family Cyprinidae; genus Garra; species Garra rufa. The sequence goes on along the minus strand of NC_133380.1, from coordinate 42,378,913 downwards.
CTAGCATCATGCTAGAATCATGTTAAAACATGCTAGCAACACTTAGCTGTGAGCTAAAGCATGATATTAATACAAAGAAAAATAAGTGTAACTCATGCATACAATGTCCAATCTGACCCAAGCTTAATATGTTTGATAAGAGTCCTGGTCTGAACACAAGCCCATGCCCATATTCAGTTATAGTCATAGTGCCACCTGCTGGCAACAGGAAGTCACATGTTTAATACTGTTGTGGATGCCCAGCAACATTTTAAAAATATCAACAAGTGTTAAATAGGGTAGCAACATGCTAGAAACATGTTAGCAACATTTAGCTAAGTGCTAAAGCATACTCTTAATGCAATGAAACAGGAAGTTACTGTAACTCAGGCATGCAATGTCCAATCAGCCCCAAACTTCACATGTTTGATAAGAGTCCTGGCCTGAACACATGCTCATGCCCATATTTAGTTATAGTCATAGCGCCACCTGCTGGTAACAGGAAGTCACATGTTTAATACTGTTTTGGATGCCAGCAACATTTTAAAAATATCAACAAGTGTTAAATAGGGTAGCAACATGCTAGAAACATGTAAGCAACATTTAGCTAAGTGCTGAAGCATACTCTTAATGCAATGAAACAGGAAGTTACTGTAACTCAGGCATGCAATGTCCAATCAGCCCCAAACTTAATATGTTTGATAAGAGTCCTGGCCTGAATACATTTACATGCCAATATTAAGTTATAGTCATAGCGCCACCAGCTGGCAACAGCAAATTACTTGTTTTACACTAACTTAAGCATGCAATGTACAATTTGCACCAAACTTGACATGTTTGCCAATAGTCCTGGCCTGAAGACTTCTAAAAGCCAATATTTCGTAATATCGCCACCTGTTGGCAGCAGGATATGTCATGACTTACACTCAAGTATGCCATGTTCAATCTTCACCAAACTTCATATGTTTGATAAAAGCACTGGCCTGAACACATCTGCATGCCAATATTCAGTTATAGGCATAGCGCCACCAGCTGGCACCAGGAAGATAGGCACATATCAATGACTTTGACATATTCCTCCTACATTTACTGTGCTAATAGCATAGTGCCCACCATTCGCCACCGATCGGCGGTGAGCCCGAGTGCGAGGGCCCTACCATCGCTGCTTGCAGCTTTAATTATTATTATTATTCTCCAAAATGAATCGCATTTTTGAGGGCTTAGACATACCCGAAAACTCATGAAACTTCGCACACACATCAGACCTGGCGAAAATTTACGTCTGATATGGGTTGCAGAAGTGGGTGTGGCAAAATGGCTCGATAGCGCCACCTTTACACGTTCCGCGGTGTGCGCTTTCAGTTGTGATTCACGTACATGCACGAAAATTGGTACACACATGTAGCTCACCAATACCTACAAAAAAGCCTCTTGGAGCAAAATTTGACACCCAACAGGAAGTCGGTTATTTTTAATTTTCTTAGCAAAATTTGTGTAATTTTTGCCATTTTCAGGCGTCATACTTGAACGAACTCCTCCTAGAGATTTATTCGGATCAACGGCAAATTTGGTGAGTCTAATCTAAAGCCCTTTGTGACGTTAAATTGCGAAGATCTAGAGTTTTCATCGGAGGGCGTGTCCGTGGCGGCCTGGCAAATTTCGATGCTTCGCCATGAAAAAGGAAGTTGCTATAACTCAGGCATAAAATGCCCGATCTGCCCCAAACTTCACATGTGTGATAACACTCCTGACCTGAAGACATCTACATGCCCATATTCAGTTTTACTCATAGCGCCACCTGCTGGCACCAGGAAGTGTCATGCTGTACTCTGCAACAAATTCCTCCTGGAGATTTAATCAGATCAACACCAAAATCGGTCAGTCTAATAAAAAGGCTTTAGCGATGTTAAATTGCGAAGATCTTGAGTTTTCGTTGAAGGGCGTGTCCGTGGCGGCCTGGCAAATTTCGTGGTCTCGCCATGGATATAAATCTTGTTATAACTCAGCCATTAAATGTCCGATTAGCCTCAAACTTCACATGTTCGATAAGAGTCCTGGCCTGAACCAATCTGAAGGCCTATATTCTATTATAATCACAGCGCCACCTGTTGGCAACAGGAAATGACTTGTACCAAACTCCTCCTAGAGATTTAATTATATTAACATTATATTTGGTCAGTCTGATCTCGCGGCCTTAGAGATGTTAAATTGTGAAGATCTTGAGTTTTCGTTAAAGGGCGTGTCCATGGCGGCCTGACAAAGTTTGATGTTTCGCCATGGACATAAAAGTTGTTATAACTCAGCCATAAAATGTCCGATCTGCCTCAAACTTCACATGTTTGGTAAGAGTCCTGGCCTGAAGACATCTAAAGGCCAATATACAGATATTATCATAGCGCCACCTATTGGCAGCAGGATATATCATATCTTGCACTAACTCACACATACCAAGGTCAATCTGCACCAAACTTCATATGTTTGATGAAAGTGCTGGCCTGAACACATCTACATGCCAATAATCAGTTATAGCATAGCGCCACCAGCTGGCAGCAGGAAGTTTGGCACATTTAAGTGACTTTGATCTATTTTTCCTACATTTACTGTATTAAAAGCATACTGCCCACCGTTTGCTGTGTTCCTAAAGCCACCGGTCGGCGGTGAGCCCGTGTGCGAGGGCCCGTTCATCGCTGCTTGCAGCTTTAATTAGGGCCCGAGCCCAAAAGGGCGAAGGCCCTATTGTTCTTCTAAGGGTTATTATTTTATTTTTTTTTTATTTTTTTTTTTTTTTCAACCTTCCGGGCACTTTTGGGGGTCTTAACATACTCAAAAACTCTTGAAAATTTGCACACACGTCGGAATCTGCGGCCATCAGGACGCCAAAGAGGCTGGGACCCGGGCGTGGTTCAGGGCCTCTACAGCGCCCCCTGGAACACAGTTTGAAAACTTGATGTACTGCGCACACATACTTGCATGTATTGATATGAAACTCGGTACACATATAGATCTCACTGAGACAAACAACTTTTGTACTCTATGTCATAGGCTCCACCTGACAGGAAGTGAGATATTTAGGGCTGTTTAAAAAGCGCATGCTCTGGAATTTAACGTACTCCTCCCAGGAATTCCATGGGATTGTCACCAAACTCGGTCAGCATGATCTCAAGACATTGGGGACGCTAAATTGCGAGGAGATTTTTGATATCTCGAACGGTTTGGCCGTGGCAAGGCGACAAAGTTATGGCGAGAAATGAGAAACAGGAAGTGTCTAATAACTGTTGCACACATTGCCTGATTCTGATGAAACTTCACCAGTTTGTTCGTTGTATGATGCCGATTCCATAAATGTGACTATTATGAGTCAAAGTTATAGCGCCACCAACTGGGAGCAGGAAGTGTGTCATTTTCAAAATGCTTTGAAATCAGCCTCTTAATTTTACTCGATTTTCTTTAAACTTCATCAAAATCATGTCAAAACACGGCCGATAAGAATATGTAAAGGGGTCGATGATAAATCGAATGCTGTTGCCATGGCAACATGTCAAACTTTAAAATTAGATTCCTGTCTTTTCGAGGCAGATAACATGCTTAGAATTTCATGAAACTCAACACACACATCAATATTAATGATAGTTAGACACTGGCAAAAGGTCATAAATGGGCGTGGAGCAGGCACTCTATAGCGCCATCTTTTGACAAAAGTTGGGGGGTTAGTTTTTCCTACAGTCACCAAACTCTGTACATATATTAATATCATCAATCTGGACAACTTTCTAAATCAAACTCATTAGCTAAGACCAACAGGAAGCCGGCTATTTTGATTTGAAGGTGGATTTTTTGAAAAATCAGGCTGTAAACAAATTCACACTACTTCTAAGAACAACCAGCTGTTCACACCAAACTTTTTTAACATGAAGAGAAGATTCTGAAGATGTTAAATTGCGAGCGGATTTTGGATATCTTGAACGGTGTGGACATGGTGATTTTTTAAAGATATAGTAAAAAATATTTTTATATCTTTAAAGTGCAGCATCCAAACTCTTTAAAACTTTTTTCACACAGAGATCTAATCATTCTGAGCAAGTGCTGCAAATAAAAAATGTATACAAGCTTCTATGAATTAAAGAAAATTTAAAAAAGAACTCAGAAACCTGCTGTCACTCTGGTGAATGTCTCTACAGTATGTGTGTGCGTTCAGTCAGGCACAGAGAAGCTCATTATTGCAGGGGGGAGGGGTGAGAGGCAGGGAGGGAGAGAGAGATAGAGTGTGAAACATGCTATCTTGCTTATAGACCATCTTTGAGAAATGCACATATATATATATGTGTAATCGAAATAAATACGTCTGATCTTTGAGAGTCTGATATTTTGAGAAAATATAAAGGGTCACTAAGTCTTTCATTGTTTGTATTTTGCAGTTGTTGTTTTTTTATTTATTTATTTTTTACTGAACTATACCATGAACTTGTCCTATTCAGTCACATAGCAAAAGATTAAGAAAAATTAAACTTTTAGCATTAGCGATTTATCTTCATTGATAGACATTTATTTTCATAGTGCTATTTATTGAATATAAAATTTAAATTAATAATTTCAAGACAAACTTGGACAACAAAACAAGCTTTGCTGTTATCTGTTCAAAACATCTGAAAATTATACAATTTTAAGATGAGTTATATATATATATATATATATATATATATCTCGCCCCTTTAAATACTCAACTTGTTTTTAAAGATATTTTGAAAGAATGAAGCGTTTATAGAGCACTTTATTGTGTATTGCTGTACACCCACATGAACTGTGTTCATGTTCATGTTAATTCACAGTACATAAACTATATATGAATACTTTTTTAGCTTAATATTAATTAACATTAATAAATGCTATTTATGTATTGGTCATGTTAACTAATATAGTTAATGCTAACAAATAAAACTGAATGGCAACATTTTATATTCTGTGTGTATGTGTCTGTGTGTTGATTTTAAAGTCTAACCCTTTCAATTCTGTAAACTTAAAATCCAAACTAGCAGAGGGTTACTGTGAATGCATGTGCCAACTGGGCACCGTCTTCCTTATTGATTCTTAGTTATGTAGCGCTTAAGAGTGATGTCTTATAACAGGAGGAGTCACCAGCAAAGCAATATCCACACAAAAATTGTACAGATAGGTAACAATGACATTTAAGCAGAAGTGGTGGATGTAAAGCAAGCAATAATAACATTTTGTTATCATCATGAATCATGTTCTTATCATCATTATCAGAGTATAGGGAAAATTTAGCATATTGGTTCACAGTTGGCATTATCTGAAGTCCTTGCATTGATTGCATTTAATTGAATCAACATTATATTTGGTCAGTCTGATCTTGAGGCCTTAGAGATGTTAAATTGTGAAGATCTTGAGTTTTCATTGAGTTGTTATAACTTAGCCATAAAATTTCTGATCTGCCACAAAATTCACAGGTTTGGTAAGAGTCCTGGCCTGAAGACACCTAAAGACCAATATTCAGATATTATCATAGCGCCACTTGTTGGCAGCAGGATATATCATATCTTTCACTAACTCAAACATACCAAGGTCAATCTGCACCAAACTTCATATGTTTGATAATAGTGCTGGCCTGAACACATCTACATGCCAATAATCAGTTATAGGCATAGCGCCACCATCTGGCAGCGGCAAGTTTGGCACATTTAAATGACTTATGACATATTTTTTCTATATTTACTGTATTAAAAGCATACTGCCCACCGTTTGCTGATTTCCTGAAGCCACCGGTCGGCGGTGAGCCCAGGTGCGAGGGCCCGTTCATCGCTGCTCGCAGCTTTAATTAGGGCCCGAGCACCGATGGTGTGAGGACCCTATTGGATCTGCTCCGTTTATTATTATTATTATTATTATTATTATTATTATTATTATTATTATTCTCCAAAATGAATCGCATTTTAGAGGGCCTGAACATGCCCGAAAAGTCACGAAACTTTGCACACACATCAAACCTGGCGAAAATTTACGTCTGATATGGGGTTCAGAAGTGGGTGTGGCAAAATGGCTCGACAGCGCCACCTTTAGACGTTCAGCGGTGTGCGCTTTCAGCTGTGATTCACGTACATGCACGAAAATAGGTACACACATGTAACACACCAATACCTACAAAAAAGCCTCTTGGAGCAAAATTTGACACCCAACAGGAAGTCGGTTATTTTTAATTTTCTCAGCAAAATTTGTGTCATTTTTGCCATTTTCAGGCGTCGTACTTGAACGAACTCCTCCTAGAGATTGATTCGGATCAATGCCGAATTTGGTGAGTCCAATCTAAAGCCCTTTGTGACATTAAATTGTGAAGATCTAGAGTTTTCATCGGAGGGCGTGTCCGTGGCGGCCTCGCAAATTTCGATGTTTCGCCATGAAAAAGGAAGTTGCTATAACTTAGGCATAAAATGTCCGATCTGTCCCAAACTTCACATGTGTTATAACACTCCTGACCTGAAGACATCTACATGCCCATATTCAGTTTTACTCATAGCGCCACCTGCAGGCACCAGGAAGTGTCATGCTGTACTCTGCAACAAATTCCTCCTGGAGATTTAATCAGATCAACACCAAAATCGGTCAGTCTAATAAAAAGGCTTTAGCGATGTTAAATTGTGAAGATCTTGAGTTTTCGTTGAAGGGCGTGTCCGTGGCGGCCTGGCAAATTTCGTGGTCTCGCCATGGATATAAATCTTGTTATAACTCAGGCCATAAAATGTCCGATTTGCCTCAAACTTCACATATTCGATAAGAGTCCTGGCCTGAACACATCTCAAGGCCAACATTCTATTATAATCACAGCGCCACCTGTTGGCAACAGGAAATGACTTGTATCAAACTCCTCTTAGAGATTTAATGATATTAACATTATATTTGGTCATTCTGATCTAGAGGCCTTAAAGATGTTAAAGTGCGAAGATCTTGAGTTTTCGTTAAAGGGCGTGTCTGTGGCGGCCTGACAAAGTTTGATGTTTCGCCATGGACATAAAAGTTGTTATAACTCAGCCATAAAATGTCCGATCTGCCTCAAACTTCACATGTTTGGTAAGAGTCCTGGCCTGAAGACATCTAAAGGCCAATATACAGATATTATTTTAGCACCACCTATTGGCAGCAGGATATATCATATCTTGCACTAACTCACACATACCAAGGTCAATCTGCACCAAACTTCATATGTTTGATGAAAGTGCTGGCCTGAACACATCTACATGCCAATAATCAGTTATAGGCATAGCGCCACCAGCTGGCAGCAGGAAATTTGGCACATTTAAGTGACTTTGACATATTTCTCCTATTTTTACTGTATTAAAAGCAGACTACCCACCATTTGCTGTGTTCGTAAAGCCACCGGTCGGCGGTGAGCCCGTGTGCGAGGGCCCGTTCATCGCTGCTTGCAGCTTTAATTATTATTATTATTCTTCTTATCCGGAATGAATCGCATTTTTGAGGGCCTAGACATACCCGAAAACTAACGAAACTTTGCACACACATCAAACCTGGCGAAAATGGACATCTGATATGGGTTTCAGAAGTGGGTGTGGCAAAATGGCTCGACAGCGCCACCTTTACACGTTCCGCGGTGTGCGCATTCAGCTGTGATTATCGTACATGCACAAAAATTGGTACACACATGTAACACACCAATACCTACAAAAAAGCCTCTTGAGATAAAATCCGAAACCCAACAGGAAGTCGGTTATTATTAATTTTCTCAGCAAAATTTGTGTCATTTTTGCCATTTTCAGGTGTCATACTTGAACGAACTCCTCCTAGAGATTTATTCCGATCAACACCAAATTTGGTGAGTCTAATCTAAAGCCCTTTGTGACGTTAAATTGTGAAGATCTAGAGTTTTCATCAGAGGGCGTGTTCGTGGCGGCCTCGCAAATTTCGATGTTTCGCCATGAAAAAGGAAGTTGCTATAACTTAGGCATAAAATGTCCGATCTGTCCCAAACTTCACATGTGTGATAACACTCCTGACCTGAAGACATCTACATGCCCATATTCAGTTATAGTCATAGCGCCACCTGCAGGCAACAGGAAGTGTCATGCTGTACTCTGCAACCAACTCCTCCTAGAGATTTATACAGATCAACACCAAAATCGGTCAGTCTAATATAAAGGCCTTAGCGATGTTAAATTGTGAAGATCTTGAGTTTTCGGTAAAGGGCGTGTCCGTGGCGGCCTGACAAATTTCGAGGTCTCGCCATGGATATAAAACTTGTTATAACTCAGCCATAAAATGTCCGATTTGCCTCAAACTTCACATGTTTGATAAGAGTCCTGGCCTGAACCAATCTGAAGGCAAATATTCTATTATAATCACAGCGCCACCTGTTGGCATCAGGAAATGACTTGTACCAAACTCCTCCTAGAGATTTAATGATATCAACATTATATTTGGACAGTCTGATCTAGAGGCCTTAGAGATGTTAAATTGTGAAGATCTTGAGTTTTCGTCAAAGGGCGTGTCCTTGGTGGCCTGACAAAGTTTGATGTTTCGCCATGGACATAGAAGTTGTTATAACTCAGACATAAAATGTCCGATCTGCCTCAAACTTCACATGTTTGGTAAAAGTCCTGGCCTGAAGACATCTAAAGGCAAATATTCAGATATTATCATAGCGCCACCTATTGGTAGTAGGATATATCATATCTTGCACTAACACAAACATACTAAGGTCAATCTGCACCAAACTTCATATGTTTGATGAAAGTGCTGGCCTGAACACATCTACATGCCAATAATCAGTTATAGGCATAGCGCCACCAGCTGGCAGCAGGAAGTTTGGCACATTTAAGTGACTTTGATCTATTTTTCCTACATTTAATGTATTAAAAGCATACTGCCCACCGTTTGCTGTTTTCCTAAAGCCACCGGTCGGCGGTGAGCCCGTGTGCGAGGGCCCGTTCATCGCTGCTTGCAGCTTTAATTATTATTATTAGGGCCCGAGCACCGATGGTGTGAGGACCCTATTGAATCTGCTCCGTTTATTATTATTATTAGGGCCCGAGCACCGATGGTGTGAGGACCCTATTGGATCTGCTTCGTTTATTATTATTATTATTATTATTATTATTAGGGCCCGAGCACTACAGTGCGAGGACCCTATTGGAATTGCTCCGTTTATTAGGGCCCGAGCCCAAAAGGGCGAAGGCCCTATTGTTCTTCTAAGGATTCTTATTTTTTTTTTTTTTTTTTTTATTTTTTGTTAACCTTCCGGGCACTTAAGGGGGTCTTAACATACTCAAAAACTCTTGAAAATTTGCACACATGTCGGAATCTGCGGCCATCAGGACGCCACAGAGGCTGGTACCGGGGCGTGGCAAGGGGACTCCACAGCGCCCCCTGGAATTTTGAGGGCCATATAGCACACATACTTGAACATACACATATGAAACTCGGTACACATATAGAACTCATTGAGCTGAACAACTTTTGTACTCTATGTCATTTTCTCAATGCAACAGGAAGTGAGATATTTAGGGCTGTATAAAAAGCGCATGCTCTGGAATTTAACGTACTCCTCCCAGGATTTCCATACGATTGTCACCAAACTCGGTCAGCATGATCTCAAGACATTGGGGACGCTAAATTGCGAGGGGATTTTTGATATCTCGAATGGTTTGGCCGTGGCAAGGCGACAAAGTTATGGCGAGAAATGAGAAACAGGAAGTGTCTAATAACTGTTGCACACATTGCCTGATTCTGATGAAACTTCACCAGATTGTTCGTTGTATGATGCCGATTCTATAAAGGTGACTATTATGAGTCAAAGTTATAGCGCCACCAACTGGCAGCAGGAAGCGTGTCATTTTCAAAATGCTTTGAAATCAGCCTCTTAATTTTACTTGATTTTCTTTAAACTTCATTAAAATCATGTCAAAACACGGCCGATAAGAATATGTAAAGGGGTCGATGATAAATCAAATGCTGTTGCCATGGCAACGTCTCAAACTTTAAAATTAGATTCCTGTCTTTTCGAGGCAGATAACATGCTTAGAATTTCATGAAACTCAACACACACATCAATATTAATGATAGTTAGACACTGGCAAAAGATCATAAATGGGCGTGGAGCAGGCACTCTATAGCGCCATCTTTTGACAAAAGTTGGGGGGTTAGTTTTTCCTACAGTCACCAAACTCTGTACATATATTGTTCTCATCAATCTGGACAACTTTCTAAATTAAACTAATTAGCTAACACCAACAGGAAGCCGGCTATTTTGATTTGAATGTGGATTTTTGGAAAAATCAGGCTGTAAACAAATTTATACTCCTCCTAAGAAGAACAAGCTGTTCACACCAAACTTTTTTAACATGGAGAGAAGATTCTGAAGATGTTAAATTGCGAGCGGTTTTGGGATATCTTGAACGGTGTTGACGTGGTGATTTTTTAAAGATGTATAACCGTCATTTTCTATATCTTTAAAGTGCAGCATCTTAACTATTTAAAACTTTTTTCACACAGAGATCTTATCATTCTGAGCAAGTGCTGTAAATATCAATTTAATTCAAGCTTCTACGAATTAAAGAAAATTAAAAAAAGAAATCAGAAGCCTGCTGTCACTCTGCCTTGAGTGTCTGTGTTCAGTCACCATTGAGTCACTGAAGAGAGACTGAAGGGGGAGGGGTGAGAGGGAGAGAGAGTAGAACATGCTGTCTTGCTAAAGACCATCTTTGAGGAAAAAATGCACATTGATGTTACATAAATATGTTTGATCTTTGAGAGTCTGATATTTTGAGAAAATATAAAGGGTCACTAAGTCTTTCATTGTTTGTATTTTGCAGTTGTTGTTTTTTTATTTATTTTTTACTGAACTGTACCATGAACTTGTCCTCTTCAGTCACATAGCAAAAGATTAAGAAAAATACAACTTTTTAGCATGAGCGGTTTATCTTCATTGATAGACATTTATTTTCATAGTGTTATTTATTGAATATAACATTTTAATTAACAGTTTCAAGACAAACTTTGTCAACAAAACAAACTTTGCTGTTATCTGTTCAAAACATCTGAAAATTTTACCATTTTAAGATCAGTTATATATATATATATATCGCCCCATTACAATACTCAACTTGATTTTTAAAGATATTTTGAAAGAAAGAAGCGTTTATAGAGCACTTTGTGTATTGCTGTACACCCACATGAACTGTGTTCATGTTCATGTTAATTCACAGTACATAAACTAATGTTAAAATATACTATTTTACCATTAAACAATATATGAATACTTTTTTTTAGCTTAATATTAATTAACATTAATAAATACTATTTAATTATTGTTCATGTTAACTAATATAGTTAATGTTAACAAATGAAACTGGTTGGCAATTTTATATATTGTGTGTATGTGTCTGTGTGTTGATTTTAAAGTTTAACCCTTTCAATTCAGTAAACTTTAAATCCAACTGATTGAGGGTTACTGTGAATGCATGTGCCAACTGGGCACCGTTTTCCTAATTGATTCTTTCTTAGTTATGTAGCGCTTAAAAGTGATGTCTTATAACAGGAGTCACCTGCAAAGCAATATCCACACACAAATTGTACAGATAGGTAACGATGACATTTAAGCAGAAGTGGTGGACGTAAAGCAAGCAATAATAACATTTTGTTATCATCATGAATTACATGTTCTTATCATCATCATCATCAGAATATAGGGAAAATGTTCCTATATTGTGAATGGCTTTGGGATATCTTGAACAGTGTTGATGTGGTGATTTATGAAAGTAACAATAAAAAAGATGAAGAGTTATTTTCATATATCTTTAAATTGCATTATTCTAACTCATCAAAACTTTTTACATATAAAGAACAATAAATTCTTAGGAAATACGTGTAGTTTCAAAATGTTATCATGCTCAGAGGCCCCAAAAACATTAAAAGTGTCATTTAAATTTGTCAGATTAAAGCTCTAATACCAGGGATGAACACTAGAGGTCCTCATAAAATAAGGAATCGTTTGACCTCTAATGCTATTTAGCTCATTCTCAGTGTATAAGAATGACAATAATCCATAGAATCAGTTGATATATACTGTACTGTCAGTGTAATTTTACATAATTATTTTGTATAGGTGCTTACAGAGCATTAAAATCTTATTTTTATCTTTTAAGGAAAAATTATATGATTTAAATACATATATACACTCTCACTGGTAGAACAAAAAAATCTTATAAGTATGAAACTATACTGCTCAGTTCACTTAATTAGAATGAGAAACAAATACAAAAAGGCCAAAAAAAATCAACTAAGTTAATATGTATTTATTTTTAATATATTTGTTTATAATTATTTCACAGATGCTTGTAGATTATTAAAATAATATTTAAAAATGCTTGTAGACCATAAAACATGGTAACTATTTAAAATAGGGTCTCTTTTGTTAACAATGGTTAATGAACTAACAAACACGAACAAACAACGAACAATATATTTGTACTCGATTTTCTTCAAACTTCATCAGAATAATGTAAAAGCCCTGATGCATCAAATGCTGTTGCCATGGCAAATAAATAAAAATAAAAAATACATTCAAATATTTGTTTCCTGTGATATTTAAGGCAGATAGCGTGCTTAGAATTTCATTTTCCATTTTCAATTTTCAATGATTTATTATATATTTAAAGTGCAGCATCCTAACTCTTTGAAACTTTTTTCATACAAATAACTATTCATTCTGATCAAACAGTTCATTTCATAATTATACAAAACTCGAATGAAAGAACGAATGAAAGAAAATAAAAAAACATATCTGATCTCACTCTGCTCTGCACTCAATGTGTGTGTTTGTGTGGTAAGTGGTTGAGTGTAAGGAGGGGGGATGGGTGGTAAGAGAAAGAGTCAGAGAGGAGGAGAGACAGTTAGGGTTAGTCCAAAGGGTTACTGTGAATGCATGTGCCAACTGGGCACTGTTTTCCTGATGCTATCGGGATGGCGACTGCGCAGACGGCGAGGGCCCGGTCATCGCTGCTTGCAGCTTTAATTATTATTCTTCTTCTTCTTCTCCAAAATGAAAAGTCTTTTTGAGGGCCTAAACATGCCCGAAAACTCACGAAACTTTGCACACGCATCAGACCTGGCGAAAATTTACATCTGATATGGTTTTCAAAAGTGGGTGTGGCAAAATGGCTCGATAGCGCCACCTATAAAATTTCAACGGAGTGCGCCTCGAGCTACGTTTCTCGTACATGTACGAAACTCGGTACACATATGTAACACACCAATACCTACAAAAAAGTCTCCTGGTGCAACATCCGAAACCCAACAGGAAGTCCGTTATATTGAATTTCCTGTACGATTTTTGTGCAGTTTTTGCCATTTTCAGGCCTCGTACTTTAACGAACTCCTCCTACAGTTTTTATCCGATCATCTTCAAATTTGCTGAGTGTCATCATAAGGCCTTTGCGATGTTAAATTGCGAAGCTTTAGAGTTTTCGTCGAAGGGCGTGTCCGTGGCGGCCTGACAAACTTTGATGTTTCGCCATGAAAAAGGAAGTTGCTATAACTCAGGCATACAATGTCCGATCTGCCTCAAACTTCACATGTTTGATCACAGTCCGGTCCTGAACACACGTCAGTGCCTAAATTCAGTTATAGTCATAGCGCCACCTGCTGACAACAGGAAATGACATGTTTAACACTGTTACGGACTCTTAGCAACATATTGAAAAGCGTTAACAAGTCTTAAATAGGCTAGCAACATGCTACAAACATGCTAAAACATGCTAGCAACACTTAGCTAAGAGCTAAAGCATGCTATTAATACAAATACAAAAGGAAATTGCTGTAACTCATGTATATACTGTTGAATCTGACCCAAACTTAATATTCAAGATGCTACAAAAATAATAAAGCATGTTAGCAACACTTAGCTAATATGCTAAAGCATGCTAATTATACAATAAAACAGGAAGTTACTCTAACTCAGGCATACCATGTCCAATCAGCCCCAAACTTAACATGTTTGATAAGAATCCTGGCCTAAACACACGCCCATGCCTGTATTCAGTTATAGTCATAGCGCCACCAGCTGGTAACAGGAAGCCACATGTTTAATACTGTTGTGGATGCCTAGCAACATTTTAAAAAAATTCAACAACTGTTAAAAAGGGTAGCAACATGCTAGAAACATGCTATAACATGTTAACAACATTTAGCTAAGTGCTAAAGCATGCTCTTAATGCAATGAAACAGGAAGTTACTGTAACTCAGGCATGCAATGTCCAATCAGCCCCAAACTTCACATGTTTGATAACAGTCCTGGCCTGAAGATGTCTACATGCCAATATTCAGTTATAGTTATAGCGCCACCTACTGTCAACAGGAAGTGACATGTTTAACACTGTGACACACTATTAGCAACACACTAAAAAAGCCATTGAGTGCTAAACTAGTTTAAAACGTACTCAAACATGCTAGCAACACTTACTTAGTGCTAAAGCATGTTGTTAAAGACATAAAACAGGAAGTTACTGTAACTCAGGCATGCAATGTCCAATCATCCCCAAACTTCACATGTTTGATAAGACTCCTGGCCTGAAGATATATACATGCCCATATTCAGTTATAGTCACAGCGCCACCTTCTGACAACAGGAAGTGTCGTTTAAAGGTGTTACGGACTCCTAGCAACATATTAAAAAGCGTTAGCAATTTTTAAATAGGCTAGCATCATGCTAGAATCATGTTAAAACATGCTAGCAACACTTAGCTAAGAGCTAAAGCATGATATTAATACAAAGAAAAATAAGTGTAACTCATGCATACAATGTCCAATCTGACCCAAGCTTAATATGTTTGATAAGAGTCCTGGTCTGAACACAAGCCCATGCCCATATTCAGTTATAGTCATAGTACCACCTACTGGCAACAGGAAGTCACATGTTTAATACTGTTGTGGATGCCAAGCAACATCTTAAAAATATCAACAAGTGTTAAATAGGGTAGCAACATGCTAGAAACATGTTAGCAACATTTAGCTAAGTGCTAAAGCATACTCTTAATGCAATGAAACAGGAAGTTACTGTAACTCAGGCATGCAATGTCCAATCAGCCCCAAACTTAATATGTTTGATAAGAGTCCTGGCCTGAATACATTTACATGCCAGTATTTAGTTATAGTCATAGCGCCACCAGCTGGCAACAGCAAATTACTTGTTTTACACTAACTTAAGCATGCAATGTACAATTTGCACCAAACTTGACATGTTTGCCAATAGTCCTGGCCTGAAGACATCTAAAAGCCAATATTTCGTAATAGTGCCACCTGTTGGCAGCAGGATATGTCATGACTTACACTCAAGCATGCCATGTTCAAGCTTCACCAAACTTCATATGTTTGATAAAAGCACTGGCCTGAACACATCTGCATGCCAATATTCAGTTATAGGCATAGCGCCACCAGCTGGCAGCAGGAAGATTGGCACATATCAATGACTTTGACATATTCCTCCTACATTTACTGTGTTAATAGCATAGTGCCCACCATTCGCCACCGATTGGCGGTGAGCCCGAGTGCGAGGGCCCTACCATCGCTGCTTGCAGCTTTAATTATTATTATTATTATTATTCTCCAAAATGAATCGCATTTTTGAGGGCTTAGACATACCCGAAAACTCATGAAACTTCGCACACACATCAGACCTGGCGAAAATTTACGTCTGATATGGGTTGCAGAAGTGGGTGTGGCAAAATGGCTCGACAGCGCCACCTTTACACGTTCCGCGGTGTGCGCATTCAGCTGTGATTCACGTACATGCACTAAAATCGGTACACACATGTAACACACCAATACCTACAAAAAAGCCTCTTGGGACAAAATCCGAAACCCAACAGGAAGTCGGTTATTATTAATTTTCTTAGCAAAATTTGTGTCATTTTTGCCATTTTCAGGTGTCGTACTTGAACGAACTCCTCCTAGAGATTTATTCCGATCAACAGCAAATTTGGTGAGTCTAATCTAAAGCCCTTTGTGACGTTAAATTGTGAAGATCTAGAGTTTTCATCGGAGGGCGTGTCCGTGGCGGCCTCGCAAATTTCGATGTTTCGCCATGAAAAAGGAAGTTGCTATAACTTAGGCATAAAATGTCCGATCTGTCCCAAACTTCACATGTGTGATAACACTCCTGACCTGATGACATCTACATATCCATATTCAGTTATAGTCATAGCGCCACCTGCTGGCAACAGGAAGTGTCATGCAGTACTCTACAACCAACTCCTCCTAGAGATTTATACAGATCAACACCAAAATCGGTCAGTCTAATATAAAGGCCTTAGTGATGTTAAATTGTGAAGATCTTGAGTTTTCGGTAAAGGGCGTGTCCGTGGCGGCCTGAGAAATTTCGAGGTCTCGCCATGGATATAAAACTTGTTATAACTCAGCCATAAAATGTCCGATTTGCCTCAAACTTCACATATTCGATAAGAGTCCTGGCCTGAACACATCTGAAGGCCAATATTCTATTATAATCACAGCGCCACCTGTTGGCAACAGGAAATGACTTGTATCAAACTCCTCCTAGAGATTTAATGATATCAACATTATATTTGGTCAGTCTGATCTAGAGGCCTTAGAGATGTTAAATTGCGAAGATCTTGAGTTTTCGTTAAAGGGCGTGTCCGTGGCTGCGTGACAAAGTTTGATGGTTCGCCATGGACATAGACGTTGTTATAACTCAGCCATAAAATGTCTGATCTGCCTCAAACTTCACAGGTTTGGTAAGAGTCCTGGCCTGAAGACACCTAAAGGCCAATATTCAGATATTATCATAGCGCCACCTGTTGGCAGCAGGATATATTATATCTTTCACTAACTCAAATATACCAAGGTCAATCTGCACCAAACTTCATATGTTTGATGAAAGTGGTGGCCTGAACACATCTACATGCCAATAATCAGTTATAGGCATAGCGCCACCAGCTGGCGGCAGGAAATTTGGCACATTTAAGTGACTTTGAAATATTTCTCATATTTTTACTGTATTAAAAGCATACTACCCACCATTTGCTGTGTTCCTAAAGCCACCGGTCGGCGGTGAGCCCGTGTGCGAGGGCCCGTTCATCGCTGCTTGCAGCTTTAATTAGGGCCCGAGCACTACAGTGCGAGGACCCTATTGGAATTGCTCCGTTTATTATTATTCTTCTTCTTCTTCTTCTTCTCCAAAATGAAAAGTCTTTTTGAGGGCCTAAACATGCCCGAAAACTCACGAAACTTTGCACACGCATCAGACCTGGCGAAAATTTACATCTGATATGGTTTTCAAAAGTGGGTGTGGCAAAATGGCTCGATAGCGCCACCTATAAAATTTCAACGGAGTGCCCCTCGAGCTACGTTTCACGTACATGTACGAAACTCGGTACACATATGTAACACACCAATACCTACAAAAAAGTCTCCTGGTGCAACATCCGAAACCCAACAGGAAGTCCGTTATATTGAATTTCCTGTACGATTTTTGTGCAGTTTTTGCCATTTTCAGGCCTCATACTTTAACGAACTCCTCCTACAGTTTTTATCCGATCATCTTCAAATTTGCTGAGTGTCATCATAAGGCCTTTGCGATGTTAAATTGCGAAGCTTTAGAGTTTTCGTCGAAGGGCGTGTCCGTGGCGGCCGGACAAACTTTGATGTTTCGCCATGAAAAAGGAAGTTGCTATAACTCAGGCATACGATGTCCGATCTGCCTCAAACTTCACATGTTTGATGACAGTCCGGTCCTGAACACACGTCAGTGCCCATATTCAGTTATAGTCATAGCGCCACCTGCTGACAACAGGAAATGACATGTTTAACACTGTTACGGACTCCTAGAAACATATTGAAAAGCGTTAACAAGTCTTAAATAGGCTAGCAACATGCTACAAACATGCTAAAACATGCTAGCAACACTTAGCTAAGAGCTAAAGCATGCTATTAATACAAATACAAAAGGAAATTGCTGTAACTCATGTATATAATGTTGAATCTGACCCAAACTTAATATTCAACATGCTACAAAAATAATAAAGCATGCTAGCAACACTTAGCTAATATGCTAAAGCATGCTAATAATACAATGAAACAGGAAGTTACTCTAACTCAGGCATACAATGTCCAATCAGCCCCAAACTTAACATGTTTGATAAGAATCCTGGCCTAAACACACGCCCATGCCCGTATTCAGTTATAGTCATAGCGCCACCAGCTGGTAACAGGAAGCCACATGTTTAATACTGTTGTTGATGCCTAGCAACATTTTAAAAAAATTCAACAACTGTTAAACAGGGTAGCAACATGCTAGAAACATGCTATAACATGTTAGCAACATTTAGCTAAGTGCTAAAGCATACTCTTAATGCAATGAAACAGGAAGTTAATGTAACTCAGGCATGCAATTTCCAATCAGCCCCAAACTTCACATGTTTGATAACAGTCCTGGCCTGAAGATATCTACATGCCAATATTCAGTTATAGTTATAGCGCCACCTACTGTCAACAGGAAGTGACATGTTTAACACTGTGACACACTATTAGCAACACACTAAAAAAGCCATTGAGTGCTAAACTAGTCTAAAACGTACTCAAACATGCTAGCAACACTTACTTAGTGCTAAAGCATGTTGTTAAAGACATAAAACAGGAAGTTACTGTAACTCAGACATGCAATGTCCAATCAGCCCCAAACTTCACGTTTGATAAGAGTCCTGGCCTGAAGATATATACATGCCCATATTCAGTTATAGTCACAGCGCCACCTGCTGACAACAGGAAGTGACGTTTAATGGTGTTACGGACTCCTAGCAACATAATAAAAAGCGTCAGCAAGTTTTAAATAGGCTAGCATCATGCTAGAATCATGTTAAAACATGCTAGCAACACTTAGCTGAGAGCTAAAGCATGATATTAATACAAAGAAAAATAAGTGTAACTCATGCATACAATGTCCAATCTGACCCAAGCTTAATATGTTTGATAAGAGTCCTGGTCTGAACACAAGCCCATGCCCATATTCAGTTATAGTCATAGTGCCACCTGCTGGCAACAGGAAGTCACATGTTTAATACTGTTGTGGATGCCCAGCAACATTTTAAAAATATCAACAAGTGTTAAATAGGGTAGCAACATGCTAGAAACATGTTAGCAACATTTAGCTAAGTGCTAAAGCATACTCTTAATGCAATGAAACAGGAAGTTACTGTAACTCAGGCATGCAATGTCCAATCAGCCCCAAACTTAATATGTTTGATAAGAGTCTTGGCCTGAATACATTTACATGCCAATATTTAGTTATAGTCATAGCGCCACCAGCTGGCAACAGCAAATTACTTGTTTTACACTAACTTAAGCATGCAATGTACAATTTGCACCAAACTTGACATGTTTGCCAATAGTCCTGGCCTGAAGACATCTAAAAGCCAATATTTTGTAATAGCGCCACCTGTTGGCAGCAGGATATGTCATGACTTACACTCAAGCATGCCATGTTCAAGCTTCACCAAACTCCATATGTTTGATAAAAGCACTGGCCTGAACACATCTGCATGCCAATATTCAGTTATAGGCATAGCGCCACCAGCTGGCAGAAGGAAGATTGGCACATATCAATGACTTTGACATATTCCTCCTACATTTTCTGTGTTAATAGCATAGTGCCCACCATTCGCCACCGATCGGCGGTCAGCCCGAGTGCGAGGGCCCTACCATCGCTGCTTGCAGCTTTAATTATTATTATTATTCTTCTTATCCGGAATGAATCACATTTTTGAGGGCCTAGACATACCCGAAAACTAACGAAACTTCGCACACACATCAGACCTGGCGAAAATGGACGTCTGATATGGGTTGCAGAAGTGGGTGTGGCAAAATGGCTCAATAGCGCCACCTTTACACGTTCCGCGGTGTGCGCATTCAGCTGTGATTATCGTACATGCACAAAAATCGGTACACACATGTAGCACACCAATACCTACAAAAAAGCCTCTTGAGATAAAATCCGAAACCCAACAGGAAGTCGGTTATTATTAATTTTCTCAGCAAAATTTGTGTCATTTTTGCCATTTTCAGGTGTCATACTTGAACGAACTCCTCCTAGAGATTTATTCCGATCAACACCAAATTTGGTGAGTCTAATCTAAAGCCCTTTGTGACGTTAAATTGTGAAGATCTAGAGTTTTCATCGGAGGGCGTGTCCGTGGCGGCCTCGCAAATTTCGATGTTTCGCCATGAAAAAGGAAGTTGCTATAACTCAGGCATACAATGTCCGATCTGTCCCAAACTTCACATGTGTGATAACACTCCTGACCTGAAGACATCTACATGCCCATATTCAGTTATAGTCATAGCGCCACCTGCAGGCAACAGGAAGTGTCATGCTGTACTCTACAACCAACTCCTCCTAGAGATTTATACAGATCAACTCCAAAATCGGTCAGTCTAATATAAAGGCCTTAGTGATGTTAAATTGTGAAGATCTTGAGTTTTCGGTAAAGGGCGTGTCCGTGGCGGCCTGACAAAGTTTGATGTTTTGCCATGGACATAGAAGTTGTTATAACTCAGCCATAAAATGTCCGATTTGCCTCAAACTTCACATATTCGATAAGAGTCCTGGCCTGAACACATCTGAAGGCCAATATTCTATTATAATCACAGCGCCACCTGTTGGCAACAGGAAATGACTTGTATCAAACTCCTCCTAGAGATTTAATGATATCAACATTATATTTGGTCAGTCTGATCTAGAGGCCTTAGAGATGTTAAATTGCGAAGATCTTGAGTCTTCAGTAAAGGGCGTGTCTGTGGCGGCGTGACAAAGTTTGATGTTTCGCCATGGACATAGAAGTTGTTATAACTCAGCCATAAAATGTCCGATCTGCCTCAAACTTCACAGGTTTGTTAAGAGTCCTGGCCTGAAGACACCTAAAGGCCAATATTCAGATATTATCATAACGCCACCTGTTGGCAGCAGGATATATCATATCTTTCACTAACTCAAACATACCAAGGTCAATCTGCACCAAACTTCATGTGTTTGATGAAAGTGGTGGCCTGAACACATCTACATGCCAATAATCAGTTATAGGCATAGCGCCACCAGCTGGCAGCGGGAAATTTGGCACATTTAAGTGACTTTGACATATTTCTACTATTTTTACTGTATTAAAAGCATACTGCCCACCGTTTGCTGTTTTCCTAAAGCCACTGGTCGGCGGTGAGCCTGGGTGCGAGGGCCCGTTCATCGCTGCTTGCAGCTTTAATTAGGGCCCGAGCCCAAAAGGGCGAAGGCCCTATTGTTCTTCTAAGGGTTATTATTTTTATTTTTTTTTTTTTTTTTATTTTTTTCAACCTTCCGGGCACTTTTGGGGGCCTTAACATACTCAAAAACTCTTGAAAATTTGCACACACGTCGGAATCTGCGGCCATCAGGACGCCACAGAGGCTGGGTCCCGGGCGTGGTTCAGGGCCTCTACAGCGCCCCCTGGAACACAGTTTGAAAACTTGATGTACTGCGCACACATACTTGCATGTATTGATATGAAACTCGGTACACATATAGATCTCACTGAGCCAAACAACTTTTGTACTCTATGTCATAGGCTCCACCTGACAGGAAGTGAGATATTTAGGGCTGTTTAAAAAGCGCATGCTCTGGAATTTAACGTACTCCTCCCAGGAATTCCATGGGATTGTCACCAAACTCGGTCAGCATGATCTCAAGACATTGGGGACGCTAAATTGCGAGGAGATTTTTGATATCTCGAACGGTTTGGCCGTGGCAAGGCGACAAAGTTATGGCGAGAAATGAGAAACAGGAAGTGTCTAATAACTGTTGACCACATTGCCTGATTCTGATGAAACTTCACCAGTTTGTTCGTTGTATGATGCCGATTCCATAAATGTGACTATTATGAGTCAAAGTTATAGCGCCACCAACTGGCAGCAGGAAGTGTGTCATTTTCAAAATGCTTTGATATCAGCCTCTTAATTTTACTCGATTTTCTTTAAACTTCATCAAAATCATGTCAAAACACGGCCGATAAGAATATGTAAAGGGGTCGATGATAAATCGAATGCTGTTGCCATGGCAACATGTCAAACTTTAAAATTAGATTCCTGTCTTTTCGAGGCAGATAACATGCTTAGAATTTCATGAAACTCAACACACACATCAATATTTATGATAGTTAGACACTGGCAAAAGGTCATAAATGGGCGTGGAGCAGGCACTCTATAGCGCCATCTTTTGACAAAAGTTGGGGGGTTAGTTTTTCCTACAGTCACTAAACTCTGTACATATATTAATCTCATCAATTTGGACAACTTTCTAAATCAAACTCATTAGCTGAGACCAACAGGAAGCCGGCTATTTTGATTTGAATGTGGATTTTTGGAAAAATCAGGCTGTAAACAAATGCACACTACTTCTAAGAACAACCAGCTGTTCACACCAAACTTTTTTAACATGAAGAGAATATTCTGAAGATGTTAAATTGCGACCGGATTTTGGATATCTTGAACGGTGTGGACGTGGTGATTTTTTAAAGATATAGTAAAAAATATTTTTATATCTTTAAAGTGCAGCATCCAAACTCTTTAAAACTTTTTTCACACAGAGATCTAATCATTCTGAGCAAGTGCTGGAAAGAAAAAATGTATACAAGCTTCTATGAATTAAAGAAAATTTAAAAAAGAACTCAGAAACCTGCTGTCACTCTGGTGAATGTCTCTACAGTATGTGTGTGCGTTCAGTCAGGCACAGAGAAGCTCATTATTGCAGGGGGGAGGGGTGAGAGGCAGAGAGGGTGACAGAGTAGAGAGCCATCCTACAGACCATCTTTGAACAAAATGCACATACTGTATGTAGTGTAATTACATAAATATGTCTGATCTTTGAGAGTCTGATATTTTGAGAAAATATAAAGGGTCACTAAGTCTTTCATTGTTCATTTTTTGCAGTTGTTGTTTTTTATTTATTTTTTACTTAACTGTACCATGAACTTGTCCTATTCAGTCACATAGCAAAAGATTTTAAAAAATACAACTTTTTAGCATGATCAATTTATCTTCATTGATAGACAATATTTACATAGTGTTATTTATTGAATATAAAATCATAATAATAAAAAATTAAGACAAACTTTGACAACAAAACAAACTTTACTGTTATCTCTTCAAAACATCTGAAAACCATAATTTTAAGATCAGTTATAAATATATATATCACCCCGTTAAAATACTCAACTTGATTTTTAAAGATATTTTGAAAGAATGAAGAGTTTATAGAGCACTTTATTGTGTATTGCTGTACACCCACATGAACTGTGTTCATGTTCATGCTAATTCACAGTACATAAACTATATATGAATACTTTTTTTTAGCTTAATATTAATTAACATTAATAAATGCTATTTATTTATTGGTCATGTTAACTAATATAGTTAATGCTAACAAATAAAACTGAATGGCAACATTTTATATTTTGTGTGTATGTGTCTGTGTGTTGATTTTAAAGTCTAACCCTTTCAATTCTGTAAACTTTAAATCCAAACTAGCAGAGGGTTACTTTGAATGCATGTGCCAAGTGGGCACCGTCTTCATTATTGATTCTTAGTAATGTAGCGCTTAAGAGTGATGTCTTATAACAGGAGTCACCAGCAAAGCAATATCCACACAAAAATTGTACAGATAGGTAACGATGACATTTCAGCAGAAGTGGTGGACGTAAAGCAAGCAATAATAACATTTTGTTATCATGAATCTTGTTCTTACTTGTTAGCAGCAGGATATATCATATCTTTCACTAACTCAAACATACCAAGGTCAATCTGCACCAAACTTCATATGTTTGATAATAGTGCTGGCCTGAACACATCTACATGCCAATAATTAGTTACAAGCATAGCGCCACCATCTGGCAGCGGCAAGTTTGGCACATTTAAATGACTAATGACTTTTTTCTATATTTACTGTATTAAAAGCATACTGCCCACCGTTTGCTGATTTCCTGAAGCCACCGGTCGGCGGTGAGCCCAGGTGCGAGGGCCCGTTCATCGCTGCTCGCAGCTTTAATTATTATTATTATTATTCTCCAAAATGAATCGCATTTTTGAGGGCTTAGACATACCCGAAAACTCATGAAACTTTGCACACACATCAGACCTAGCGAAAATTTACGTCTGATATGGGTTTCAGAAGTGGGTGTGGCAAAATGGCTCGACAGCGCCACCTTTACACGTTCCGCGGTGTGCGCTTTCAGCTGTGATTCACGTACATGCACGGAAATCGGTACACACATGTAACACACCAATACCTACAAAAAAGCCTCTAGGAGCAAAATCCGGAACCCAACAGGAAGTCAGTTAATATTAATATTCTCAACAAAATTTGTGTCATTTTTGCCTTTTTCAGGTGTCGTACTTGAACGAACTCCTCCTACAGATTTATTCGGATCAACACCAAATTTGCTGAGTCTAGTCTAAAGCCCTTTGTGACGTTAAATTGTGAAGATCTAGAGTTTTCATCGGAGGGCGTGTCCGTGGCGGCCTCGCAAATTTCGATGTTTCGCCATGAAAAAGGAAGTTGCTATAACTCAGGCATACAATGTCCTATCTGTCCCAAACTTCACATGTGTGATAACACTCCTGACCTGAAGACATCTACATGCCCATATTCAGTTATAGTCATAGCGCCACCTGCAGGCAACAGGAAGTGTCATGCTGTACTCTACAACCAACTCCTCCTAGAGATTTATTCAGATCAACACCAAAATCGGTCAGTCTAATATAAAGGCCGTAGCGATGTAAAATTGTGAAGATCTTGAGTTTTCGGTAAAGGGCGTGTCCGTGGCGGCCTGACAAATTTCGAGGTCTCGCCATGGATATAAAACTTGTTATAACTCAGCCATAAAATGTCCGATTTGCCTCAAACTTCACATATTAGATAAGAGTCCTGGCCTGAACACATCTGAAGGCCAATATTCTATTATAATCACAGCGCCACCTTTTGGCAACAGGAAATGACTTGTATCAAACTCCTCCTAGAGATTTAATGATATCAACATTATATTTGGTCAGTCTGATCTAGAGGCCTTAGAGATGTTAAATTGTGAAGATCTTGAGTTTTCGTTAAAGGGCGTGTCTGTGGCGGCGTGACAAAGTTTGATGTTTCGCCATGGACATAGAAGTTGTTATAACTCAGCCATAAAATGTCCGATCTGCCTCAAACTTCACAGGTTTGGTAAGAGTCCTGGCCTGAAGACACCTAAAGGCCAATATTCAGATATTATCATAGCGCCACCTGTTGGCAGCAAGATATATCATGTCTTTCACTAACTCAAACATACCAAGGTCAATCTGCACCAAACTTCATATGTTTGATGAAAGTGGTGGCCTGAACACATCTACATGCCAATAATCAGTTATAGGCATAGCGCCACCAGCTGGCAGCAGGAAATTTGGCACATTTAAGTGACTTTGACATATTTCTCCTATTTTTACTGTATTAAAAGCATACTACCCACCATTTGCTGTGTTCCTAAAGCCACCGGTCGGCGGTGAGCCCGTGTGCGAGGGCCCGTTCATCGCTGCTTGCAGCTTTAATTTAAGTATTGTTATTCTAATGCACTAAATAATACGCTCATACGTAATAATGCTAAAGGTTTAATCAAAAGTGCAAACACGTTTAATTATATTCTAAATTAAATTTTAAAAAATATTGTGATTTACGTCATAATTATTAAATAATATAACTTCACAGCCAAAAAAACAGTTGCGCTGTTATCATAAAATGTTTTTGTCATATTTATATGCATAAAAAAGGCTTACATGACCAAGTGTTTTTATTCCAAACCCATAGTTTCCCCTGGTGGTCCTGGGAGGTCCTGCAGTAGATATGTATGTCACAAGCGCGGTCTCTGTGGCTCCCTCTATCCCGCGCCAGCGGGAACCTTCACCTGAATATTGACTACATTACCCACAATCCCGTGCCTGGGAACGCTCATTTCCAGTTCCGGGTCTCCCGGTTCACTTCCTCCATGGCGGCCATAAGAGCGTGCCACGCCAGCTCATTCACTGCGAAGTTTTGTCGTTTATGTACCCAATCCTGAGCGTTATTCATTGGACTGTCTTACTGCTGCCAACCGGACTGGATATACTGTGTGTGAACCTTTTCTGCCTGCCCTTTATCGACCCACGCTTTCCCTACGGACTACTGTTGTTGATCTCAGCCTGCCTCGACCCCATTGCATGGACTCTGACTACTCTTCTGGATTTTCCTTCACCACACCAGTTTGCCGTTGTTGACCTAAGCCTGTTTGATTTGTCTTTTGATAATAAACTGTTGCTTATGGATCCTATGTCTCTCAATTCTTCTGATGCCGCGTCACAGAAAACTTCGCCTCCCACGGATCCAGCGACAGTCTCCCAGATCGCATCGGAGATGTCTACTCAAGCCACGTTGTTGATGCATCACCAACAGCAATTGGATCAACTGAGCGCGTTGACTGCTCAACTGGTTCAAGCGATCAGAGGTATGCAAGCTTCACCACCGCCCAGCACGCCTTCTCCGACTGCTCCGATCAACCCTCCAGTCCCACCCACGGCTAATCCAGCGGCTACCACAAGCCCCCGACTCGCTTTCCCTGAGAAGTTTGACGGTGCAGCAGCTAAGTGTAAGGGATTTCTACTTCAATGCACTTTGTTTGTGAACCAACAACCGAACTTGTACGCTTCAGACGAGAGCAAAATAGCGTTTGTGTGTTCACTCCTCACGGGAAGGGCTCTGGATTGGGCTACTGCGGTTTGGGATCTGGGCCAACCCACCTATCCAACGTTTGCAACATTTCTACGGAGCTTCAAGGAGGTGTTTCAACCCACTCCAGAGAGCGGTGATGCTGGAGAGCAGATCGTTGCTTTACGTCAGGGTCGGCGTACCGCGGCAGATTATGCTTTGGATTTCCGCACACTAGCAGCACAAAGTGGATGGAACGACGGGCCTCTCAAGTTACATTACCGTAAGGGACTCAATTCAGAGCTTCAAGTGGAATTGGCATGCCGTGATGAGGGATTAACTTTGGCTCAATACATCGACCTCTCCATCAGGATCGACAATGTGATGCGAGCACGCAAAGTCAACCGGCCTTTCACCACTCAGGCTTCCGTACAAACATCGACACCTACTGGACCCGAACCCATGCAGCTGGGGACCACTAGGATCACTCTCGAGGAACGAGAGCGCCGAATGCGTAACCATCTCTGCCTCTATTGTGGACAAACTGGACATATTCGTGCCACATGTCCAACACGACCACCACTTCCACCCACCTCGGTGAGTTCCCATAGACATTGTTTGAACCGTTGTGTAATTCCCGTGGTTCTCAGTGTTGGTGGTCGGTCCATCAGGACCACTGCTCTTATTGACTCTGGGGCTGCAGGAAACTTCATCGATATGAACTTTGTGAAATCCAACCACTTACCCACTCTCTCTTGTGTTTCCCCTGTGTCAGTGGCCGCCCTCGACGGGAGACCACTAGGCTCTGGACGCATTGACCACACCACGGAGGATCTCACCCTCCGTCTAGAACCCAACCACCAAGAAATCATTCGTTTCTTTGTCATCACCTCACCACAGTCACCACTCATCCTGGGATTTCCATGGCTGGATCGTCACGAACCGACCATCTCCTGGGCAGGAGGTAGCATCACTCACTGGTCTCCATATTGTCACCAACACTGCATTCCCTCCGGACCAAAGACTCACTCCAACCCAACCGAACAACCGTCCAGCAGCGTCATTCCTCCAGAGTACCACGATCTGCTCGAGGCCTTCAGCATTCTCAAGGCTACCACCCTACCACCCCACCGACCTGGAGACTGTGCCATCGACCTCAAACCAGGAGCCGTAACCCCACATGGTCGTATCTTCCCACTCTCCCAGCCTGAGTCCGAGGCCATGGAGAAATATATTCAAGAGGAACTGGCTAAAGGCTTCATCCGAGCTTCCACATCTCCAGCTTCGGCGGGATTCTTCTTTGTCAAAAAGAAGGAGGGAGGATTAAGACCCTGTATTGACTATCGCTCTCTCAACAAAATGACGGTGAAGTACAGATACCCTCTCCCTCTCGTCCCTCCGGCTTTGGAGCAGCTGCGTTCAGCAAGGTTCTACACAAAGCTGGATTTACGCTCGGCATACAACCTCATTCACATCCGGGAAGGAGACGAGTGGAAGACCGCCTTCTCCACGACTTCAGGTCACTATGAGTACCGGGTTATGCCCTTCGGCCTGGCCAACAGTCCCTCCTACTTTCAGGCATTCGTCAACGAGGTCTTCCGGGACATGCTGAATCGGTGGGTCATAGTATACATTGACGACATCCTCATCTTCTCGAACACACTTGAGGAACATGTCCAACATGTCAGGTCCGTGCTCCAACGTCTCATACAGCATCAGTTGTACGCCAAGCAGGAGAAATGTCAATTTCATCAAGAGAGCATCACTTTCCTGGGGTACGTTATCAGTCCTGAGGGCGTTGCTATGGATGAGAGGAAGGTTACTGCAGTACTGGAATGGCCGCGTCCCAAAACCCTCAAAGAGCTCCAAAGATTCCTGGGATTCTCTAACTTCTATCGTCGATTCATTCGGAACTTCAGCACGGTAGCAGCTCCCCTAACGTCTATGGTCAAGAAGGGAGAGAAACATCTTACCTGGTCAACCGAAGCGCTGCATACTTTCCAAGAACTCCGCCAACGATTCACCACAGCTCCCGTGCTTCGTCACCCAGATCCCCAATTACCTTTCCTCGTGGAGGTGGACGCCTCCAGTTCAGGAGTTGGAGCAGTACTCTCTCAGCGCCACAATCAACCTTCCAAGACCTTTCCCTGCGCCTTTTTCTCTCATAAACTCAGCCCGGCCGAGAGAAATTATGATGTGGGGAACAGAGAGTTGCTCGCCATCAAGCTCGCCTTGGAGGAATGGCGGCACTGGCTGGAGGGAGCTAAGCATCCATTTATCGTCCTGACTGATCATAAGAACCTGGAATATCTCCGTTCTGCCAGGGTTCTTAATCATCGCCAAGCCAGATGGGCACTCTTCTTTACCAGGTTCCAATTTGAAATTCACTACCGTCCAGGCTCCCAGAACACTAAGGCAGATGCTCTCTCTCGTATCCATGAACCTGATCACGTTCCTCAATCTCCCGAGTCCATCTTACCAGCATCTATGATCATTGCACCAGTTATGTGGGATCTCATGACAGAGATTACCGAAGCCCATGCCCAGGATCCACCTCCCGCAGAGTGTCCAGCTAACCTCACGTATGTACCTGGCAATCTACGATCTCGAGTACTCTCAGAGGTTCATGCCACTCCTAGCTTTGGCCACCCGGGAATGGAGGCAACCATCCAGCTTCTCCGCAATCGCTTCTGGTGGCCCAATCTACGTGCAGACACCATAACCCATGTCAAGAACTGTATCATTTGCAATACCTCAAAGAGTTCCCATCAACTCCCCGCTGGTCTGCTGCAACCGCTACCCATTCCCCAACGTCCTTGGTCCCACATTGCTGTAGACTTTGTGACCGACCTACCCCCTTCCCAGGGATACACTACCATTCTGTCAGTGGTCGATAGATTCTCCAAAAGTTGCCGCTTCATTCCCCTTCCTAAACTACCCACCGCCATGGAGACGGCGGAAGCATTGTGCAACTCCCTGTTCCGGTTCTACGGGCTGCCTGAGGACATCGTCTCGGACAGGGGTCCTCAATTCTCGTCCCGCCTTTGGACCAGCTTCTTCCGCCTCTTGGGCGTCAACATTAGCCTCACATCAGGCTACCATCCAGAGGCTAATGGACAAGTTGAACGCCTGAATCAGGAACTCACACGTTTCCTCCGCTCCTACTGCATGAACCGTCAGGAGGATTGGAGTAGATTCCTGTTCTGGGCTGAGTATGCCCAAAATTCCCTAAGAAAACCCTCTACCAACCTGACACCTTTCCAATGTGTGCTGGGTTTTCAACCTCCCTTATTCCCCTGGTCTGGGGAACCTTCGGATCTCCCCGCTGTAAACTCCTGGTTCCAGCAGAGTGAAGCTACCTGGAATCAAGCTCACATCCACCTCCAGAGAGCTGTTCGTCGCAATCAGGTTCAGGCAGATCGTCAGCGCCGGCCCAATCCACCCTACGAACCAGGACAATGGGTTTGGCTCTCAACACGGAATCTACGCCTTCGCTTACCATGCAAGAAATTAAGTCAGAGGTACGTGGGTCCATTCAAAATCACTCGTCAAATCACTCCAGTGTCATTTAGACTAGACTTACCTGCAGAATACCGTATCTCACCCACATTCCATGTTTCTCTGTTAAAGCCCGCTGGTCGCCCGGAGGAGAGGGAGGTCCTAGACGAGACCGCTCCACAGGTGCCCGCTCCCCTGATCATCGATGGCGAGGAGGTCTACAGAGTCAGTACTATCCTGGACTCCCGACGCCGGAATGGTCTCCTACAATACCTGGTCGACTGGGAGGACTATGGTCCCGAGGAACGGTCTTGGGTGCCCGCCAAGGACATCTTGGATCCATCTCTCACCGTGGAATTCCATTCAACCCACCCAGATCGGCCAGGACCACGTGGTAGGGGAAGACCTCGGCGTCGGCCACCTCCTCGCGCCAGGAGGCACTCGCAGGGGAGGGGCTCTGTCACAAGCGCGGTCTCTGTGGCTCCCTCTATCCCGCGCCAGCGGGAACCTTCACCTGAATATTGACTACATTACCCACAATCCCGTGCCTGGGAACGCTCATTTCCAGTTCCGGGTCTCCCGGTTCACTTCCTCCATGGCGGCCATAAGAGCGTGCCACGCCAGATCATTCACTGCGAAGTTTTGTCGGTTATGTACCCAATCCTGAGCGTTATTCATTGGACTGTCTTACTGCTGCCAACTGGACTGGATATACTGTGTGTGAACCTTTTCTGCCTGCCCTTTATCGACCCACGCTTTCCCTACGGACTACTGTTGTTGATCTCAGCCTGCCTCGACCCCATTGCATGGACTCTGACTACTCTTCTGGATTTTCCTTCACCACACCAGTTTGCCGTTGTTGACCTAAGCCTGTTTGATTTGTCTTTTGATAATAAACTGTTGCATATGGATCCTATGTCTCTCGATTCTTCTGATGCCGCGTCACAATGTAAACAGAAGCTTTAAAAACTTTTTTTTTAAATTGTGCTGCATTGGTGTTGGAGAGAAACTAGTTGTTACATGTAACAGCGTAACGTAATTTAATTACAAAATAAATGCAACTGTAATCTGTTACAGTTACTGAAAAAATATGTGCAATTAAATGTTAACGATTACATATAAATATTTCCACACACACACACACACACACACACTAGCAGTAAAAATGTTTTGAACAGTAAGATTTTTAAATGTTTTTTTTAAAGAAGTCTCTTCTGCTTACCAAGCCTGCATTTATTTGATCCATACAGCAAAAACTGTATAATTTTTTAATGTTTTTACTATTTAAAATAACTGTTTTCTATATATATATTTTATATATATTTTAAAATGTAACTTATTCCTATGATTTCAAAGCTACATTTTCTTACTCCAGTCTTCAGTGTCACATGATCCTTCAGAAATCATTCTAATATGCTGATTTGGTGTAAAAAAAAAAAAAAAAAAAAAAATATATATATATATATATATATATATATATATATATATATATATAGAAAATACTGATATTTGGATCTTTCTATTCATCAAATAATCCTGAAAAAAAAAATTACTCAACTGTTTTAAATATTGATAATAATAATAATAATAATAATAATAATAATAATAATAATAATAATAAATGTTTTTTGAATATAAATATATTCAAGTAGAAAACATTGTTAGATGCCAGTGTTTAATGTCATACAAAGATTTTATTTGAAAAAAAGTATGATTGTAATTATTTAACCTCAGAATGATCTCAAAGACATCCTAATTCAAGGGATGAAGGATTTTTAAAGTCAGTAATCAGTGTTTAGTACTACTGTAAGGTTAACCCTGCCTGCTTTGAATGTTTCAAAATGATGAACAGTTGAAAACATCCATTAGAAATGTTGAAAAGTAAACAAAAAGTAACCAAATGCAGTTACATTACTTTAATAAAGTAATTGAAATAGTTGCACTACTTATTTTAAATAGGAAACTTGTAATCTGTAACCTATTACATTTACAAAGTAACCTTCCCAACATTATTATTAACATGACCGATCATATGAGCTTTATGATCTTTAAACATTGTATGTAAGGTAGTAATATTAGCTAATAATGTCAAAAGCTAAATTTTCTTTGTAACATTTTATAATAAAATTTCAAATGTTTGTGTTTGTGTTTTTGTGTGTGTGTGTGTGTGTGTGTGTGTGTGTGTGTGTGTGTGTGTGTGTGTTTGTTTTTGTGACATATCAGGACAAATTGGTGTAATAACATGGGTATGGCATTGGTATTACAAGGAGAGGGTGACTTATGAGGACATTGTCCATGTCCCCACTTTTCAAAAGGCTTATAAATCATACAGAATATGTTTTTTTGAGAATGTAAAGATATGCACAATCTCCTGTGAGGGCTAGGTTTAGGTGTAGGGAAGGTGTAGGGTGATAGCAAATATCATTTGTACAGTATAAAAACCATTACGTCTATGGAATGTCCCCACAGTTCACAAAAATAAACATGTGTGTGTGTGTGTGTTACAGATAAATTGTAGTTTTTGTGTGTGCTCTGTGTTGGCTAAAAGTGAAGATGGGTCTGTAAAGTCTGTAAGTCTGTAAATTGAGCAATAATTGAGCAAAAGGAAACTTATGTACTTAATCACAGCTCAAGGCTTCCATCTAGTGGTTATTAGTTCTCATGACACCACAGGAGAGTTCCTTCTGTCCAGAGAGTGATGTAACAGGACGGCGTGTAACACACGGAATATCGCTTGAGCTGAATGTCAGCTGTTGTGTCAGAAAACTGTCCCGTGGGTGACAATTGAGAATTGAGTGAGACTACAGAGAAAATAATGTGTTATAAACTTCAGTGTCAGAAATCTATGTGCGACGGAGGTACTGTAACGGACACATGCAGCAAAAGCATTAGTAGATTTTATATGGGCCATTGTACAGAATTGGTGCAAACTGCTGTCCCACAACCACAAAAAACTGATTTTAAAAGCATTTTATTATCTATTGAAACCCATAATTATATTTAAAATACCAGTACGCTTAATATATATATATAAAGTCATCATTTATTGGGTACTTGCAATTGAAAGGTAACTGTCCCGACCCTAACCTCTAAATTTCAACATATGAAAATTATATTGGAATAATTTTTGTCTTTTTCTTTATGTTGTTTTTAAAAGTATCTTTTTGTTTTTTTGTTTTTTAAGTGAAGTTTAAAAAAAAATTGTAAATTATGAAAGTTATGTTAAAAAACAAATGTGTCCCACATTTTCATGTCACAACTGAAACAATGTATGTTTTAGTCCATTGGCTGAGACTGATTTTAACTATACCCCTACATTTATGAAATATTTATGTGTTGAACACATCCTTGGTGAATAAAAGTATTAATTTATTTAAATTTACTGACCTCAAACTTTTAAATGGTAGTTTATATTGTTACAAATGATTACTATTTTGAATAAATGCTCTTTTTAAACACGTTTTATTTATTAAAGAATGCTAAAAAAGTATCACGGGTTCCAACAAAATATTAATCAGCACAACTGTTTTCAACATTAATAATAAATCAGTAAATTAGAATGATTTCTGAAGGATCGTGTGACACTGAAGACTGCAGTAATGATGCGGTAAATTCAGCTTTGCATCACAAGAAAAATTACATTTTAAATATATATTTACATAGAAAACATATTTTATATATATATATATATATATATATATATATATATATATATATATATATATATATATATATATATATATGTAATTCATGTGGAATATATGGAATACTAAAATATAGAATATCTAGCGCTAAACTCTCAAAATCTTTTAAGCGCTCAGGGGACTTTTATTTTGAAAATCAAATCACTCTGCTCTGTATAACCCTGTTGTGGTACGTTTCACGGTGATAATTCTGGCTGATTCATTGTAGTTGGGCTGAAACTCAGCAGTCACTCTGACAGTATCTCTCTCTCATTACACAGGTAAAGAAATAATACACCGTTACTATCATAAAAGAGTTGTTTATTGCGTATTGTACAGTGCGAGAGGATGTTTTTGTGAATAAACACTCTTAGTTGTTGCTAAATTTAGCCTCTGTAGCATTGTTAGCCTGTCTAATAGTTATTTAGAGATTGAATGAAGTAATAAATAAGTAACACCAAGTTATTTTCTTCTATTTTATACCCTATTTGAAATCTACAAACGGTCGTTTTCCTTTTGTTTATGTGCTCACACACTACATAGGAGTATATGTAAATAGCATTATGCTAAATAGCTTAGCATGTTAGCAGGTTTGACAGTGACTTAAAATCCTCTGTCTTATTTTTGTATCTGATCGCAAAAAAGCTTTTAGTATGTTAATTTTAGCGTTGACATTTTGGAATATTTTTATTAGTTACAGTTTAAAAACAGGAATAAGGAAATGTAGTTGGTTTTGACTACCCACAATGTGGATATTCATGAATCAGCAGCATTCATAAACTTTTATTATGAGACGACTTACATGTTTATAAACTACAGACAACTGCTTGTTTATGTGTGTCTAGATTTAAAGAATGGACCGGCTTTTGAGGCTTGGAGGGGGAATGCCCGGACTCAGCCAGGTAATATTTATTAAGATTTTAAAATATATTTAATAAACAAGGTGTTTTGTATAGCATCTACTGCAGCCTGCAGTCATTAGACAACTAAATGCTGAAGATTGCATCACATATTTACACTGATGTTTACAACACCTGCCATCACACACTGAGAAATACTGGGAAATATTGACTGATTATCTTTGATAAGGCATTTGACTGTCACGTTATTGGTGTATTATTAAAAATTATAAATGGCATAAAAAGGTGATCTTTAAAGGTGAGTGGTTTTACAAAAAGAGAGAGGTTTAATTTTAATTTAATTTGGTTAAATTAAATTTAAAAAGACCCTTTAATAGAAAATACAGTCGTGGCCAAAAGTTTTGAGAATGACACAAATATTAGTTTTCACAAAGTTTGCTGCTAAACTGCTTTTAAATCTTTGTTTCAGTTGATTCTGTGATGTACTGAGATATAATTACAAGCACTTCATACGTTTCAAAGGCTTTTATCGACAATTACATGACATTTATGCAAAGAGTCAGTATTTGCAGTGTTGGCCCTTCTTGTTCAGGACCTCTGCAATTCGACTGGGCATGCTCTCAATCAACTTCTGGGCCAAATCCTGACTGATAGCAACCCATTCTTTCATAATCTCTTCTTGGAGTTTGTCAGAATTAGTGGGTTTTTGTTTGTCCACCCACCAAGTTCTCAATGGGATTAAGATCTGGGGAGTTTCCAGGCCATGGACCCAAAATTTCAACGTTTTGGTCCCCGAGCCACTTAGTTATCACTTTTGCCTTATGGCACGGTGCTCCATCGTGCTGGAAAATGCATTGTTCTTCACCAAACTGTTGTTGGAAGAAGTTGCTGTTGGAGGGTGTTTTGGTACCATTCTTTATTCATGGCTGTGTTTTTGGGCAAAATTGTGAGTGAGCCCAGCCCACTCCCTTGGATGAGAAGTAACCGCACACATGAATGGTCTCAGGATGCTTTACTGTTGGCATGACACAGGACTGATGGTAGCGCTCAACTTTTTTTCTCCGGACAAGCCTTTTTCCAGATGCCCCAAACAATCGGAAAGAGGCTTCATCTGAGAATATGACTTTGCCCCAGTCCTCAGCAGTCCATTCACAATACTTTTTGCAGAAGATCAATCTGTCCCTGATGTTTTTTTTTTGGAGAGAAGTGGCTTCTTTGCTGCCCTTCTTGACACCAGGCCATCTTCGAAAAGTCTTCGCCTCACTGTGCGTGCAGATGCGCTCACACCTGCCTGCTGCCATTCCTGAGCAAGCTCTGCACTGGTGGCACTCCGATCCCGCAGCTGAATCCTCTTTAGGAGACGATCCTGGCGCTTGCTGGACTTTCTTGGACGCCCTGAAGCCTTCTTAACAAGAATTGAACCTCTTTCCTTGAAGTTCTTGATGATCCTATAAATTGTTGATTTAGGTGCAATCTTAGTAGACACAATATCCTTGCCTGTGAAGCCATTTTTATGCAACACAATGATGGCTGCACGCGTTTCTTTGCAGGTCACCATGGTTAACAATGGAAGAACAATGATTCCAAGCATCACCCTCCTTTTAACATGTCAAGTCTGCCATTCTAACCCAATCAGCCTGACATAATGATCTCCAGCCTTGTGCTCGTCAACATTCTCACCTGAGTTAACAAGACGATTACTGAAATGATCTCAGCAGGTCCTTTAATGACAGCAATGAAATGCAGTGGAAAGTTTTTTTAGGGATTAAGTTAAATTTCATGGCAAAGAAGGACTGTGCAATTCATCTGATCTCTTCATAACATTCTGGAGTAAATGCAAATTGCTATTATAAAAACTTAAGCAGCTACTTTTCCAATTTCCAGTATGTATGTAATTCTCAAAACTTTTGGCCACGACTGTACAGTGATGTACTAATGTTAA
Organism: Garra rufa; assembly: GCF_049309525.1. Lineage (NCBI taxonomy): Eukaryota > Metazoa > Chordata > Actinopteri > Cypriniformes > Cyprinidae > Garra > Garra rufa. The sequence continues at coordinate 42,342,193 of NC_133380.1, read as the reverse complement.
AATATTTTGGGGTCAGTAAGATTTTTTTTTTAAATGAATTTAGTACTTATATTTCACAAGGATGCATTAAAATGTTAAAAAATTTGCAGTGAAGACATTTATAATGTTACATAAGATTTTTATTTTAAATAAAAGTTCTTTTCAGCTTTAAATTGATCAAATAATCATGAAAAAATTGTCACAGTTTACACAAAAATATTAAGCAGCACAATGTTTTCAGAAATGTTTTTTGAACGGCAAATCAGCATATTCGAATGATTTCTTAAGGGTCATGTGACACTGAAGACATTTTTAAAATATATTAAATTGGAAACTGTATTTTTAAATTGTAATAATATTTTACAATGTTACTGTTTTACTTTTTAACAAATAAATGCAGCTAAAAAACATTTTTACTTACCATACCCAAACAATTGTATGATAGTAAATATAATTGACCCTGGACCACAAAAACAGTCATAAGAATTTTTTCGAAATTGAGATTTATAATAAATAAGCTTTCCAGTATGGTTTGTTAGGATAGGACAATATTTGGCTGTTTTGGCAACTATTTTAAAATCTTGAATCTGAGGGTGCAAAAAAATCTAAATATTGAGAAAATCGCCTCTAAAGTTGTCCAAATGAAGTCCTTAGCAATGCATATTACTAATCAAAAATTAAGTTTTGATATATTTACAGCTATTTTTCAGCACAAAATAGTCTTTCTTTTTAACTATGTGAACCTGGACATATTTGAAGCAATAGCCCAAAATACATTGTATGGGTCAAAAGGATAATTTTTTTAATGCGAAAAATCATTAAGATATTAAATAAAGATCATGTTAAAGATATTTTGTAAATTTCCTACTGTAAATATCTAATAAAACTTAATTTTGATTCATAATATGCATTGCTAAGAATTTGGACGACTTTAAAGGCAACTTTAAATGGAAAGCTTATTTATTATAAATCTAAATTTAAAACATTTGACCCTTATGAATGTTTTTGTGGTCCAAGGTCACTTATATTTACTGTCATACAATTATTTGGGGATTGTATATTGTAATTGATATTGAGAAAATCACCTTTAAAGTTGTCCAAATGAGTTGTCCTAAGCAATGCATATTACAAATCAAAATTAAGTGTTGATATATGTCCTGTAGGAAATTTACAAAATATCTTCATGGACCATGATCTTTATTTAACATCTTAATGATTTTTTGCATACAAGGAAAATTTTTTAATTTTGACTTATACAATGTATTTTGGGCTTTTGCTTCAAATAGGTTCACATAGTTAAAAACTAAGACTATTTTGTGCTGAAAAATAGCTGTGAAACTAGTCTAACCTCATTTAATCCGGTTTTAGCAGACAACCAGCCCCCCAGCAGGGTTAAAAGTATATTCAGCATAATGGCATTTGCATTAGTGCATTACTTCCTGGAGATTTTCTTTGACTTCTATATGAGCATAAATGTGTTAGGTGGTAAGCAGACACACAAATAGGGTGTATTTTTGGGTGGTGTTGTAGAGGGGGATGGCGGTATTGTGTCCTCATGTGTTTTTCTCAAGGCCTGTGTGAATGATGGGTAGAGAGATGTCTCTCAGCTCTCTCTGCCAATTAACACTTCCAGTAACAGGTTGCCTCCCTGTGATTCACACCTCACTTCAGCAGTCAGCACGGAAGAGAACAAGCGAAAGGAAAAAAAACCACCCATGATTCCTTTCTTTTCTGTCGTGCTGCTTTTGAACTCCTGTTTCCGTCTACAGCTGCACATGCTTCATATTTAAACATTAAGAATACTTTATACAGTATTGATTGACATAAAGTGTTGATTGGCTGATAGTGACTTTTTTTTTTAGCACTGATTGGCTGTTTGATGTTCACACATTCATATGACCTTATGTTTGTGTATTTGATGATAATTGAGGTACATAAATGTGTACATGACAATTACACAAGGGTCAACTAACCCTCTAAAAGACGCTTCCTAAGCTGATGGTTGGATATTGTAGGATAGCTCTTTATCCGTCTGTTTATCAAGCATCACCACAGCATCAATCTTACACTTTAGGTGTCAGCTGTCAATCACACAATGCTGGCAGTCGTGCTCTCAATCTATGAACATTTCCTGCACTTGCACTTCTGTCTAGTTCTCCTAACACTTTTGATTTAGATTTGATTCATTTCCCACTTTTTCCTTCCAACAATGATACTATATACTATATTCCTTCTTCCACAGGGTGACTTAAAATATTTAGATTTGTAATTATTATTATATTAAAATGATATTTATAAATTTTATTACACTTACTACATTTGTTTACAGATTTGTTGCATTTAGTTGAATTATAAGGCTGTCCGAGTTAAAGCAATAATAACCGGTTTTGTTTGACACTGTAAACCATCCTGTAGTTTAAGCCAGGGTTGGCAAGTCCGTGATTATTTCTTCACAAAACATTAATTGTAATGCGCCTCCCATTCGATAATCTTAAAGCACTTTGTGGTTTGTTACTTCTAATAAGAAACAAAGTCTAAACTTTCAAATCCTGTCCATGTTATTATAAAATTCAAGCAATAAATGTTGTTTTGATGCTCTTAAACGTGGCGTGATAGATCGTGGAGCGCAAGTGTCTTCCACTTTAATACAAGTTATAGCACAAAATAAACATGAATGAACATCAAAATGTATGTTGGAAGATACAGTACAAGTTACTGAAATGTATTGTGTCTCATAATCACTTAATCAGCATTTTAACCAAATGAAAGGTGTCAAATAAAACCAATTGTGAGCAATGCCACTTAATGTCACATATACCTCAGGTATGCAGTGTTCACCATTTGCTTGTCAGCTATAAAAACTCTAGAGGAAGCTTATTTACTGTTAATTATATATGTATGTTTGAATAAATGTCACAAATGACAAGTTTTATTAAAATCTACACTACCATATGATTTTTTTTATTTTTTTTATAGTGGTCTCTTCTGCTCACCAAGCCTCCATTTATCTGATACAAAGTACAGCAAAAACAGTAACATTTTGAAATATTTATACTATTTACAATTTTCAATTTGAATATATTTTGTGTAATTTATGTAATTTATTTCTGATCTAAACTAAATTTTCAGCATCATTACTCCAGTATTCAGTGTCACAAGATCCTTCAGAAATCATTCTATGTTAATTCACTGAATATTTATAAATATTATCAATATTTTTGGATTCTTTCGTTTGTAACATAATACACTATACAATTCAAAAGCTTGGAGTCAGTATAATGTTATATATATATATATATATATATATATATAAGTGGTGGGCCGTTATCGGCGTTAACGTGAGACTCTTATCGGGCGATAAAAAAAATATCGCCGTTAATCTATTGTCAAAGTTGGGTTGGGAGCTGGGTCTATACTACACAAACTATGATGACTTTCACCTTGAGAGTTTAACGCGGATGTATACCAAAGACTATAGAATACCCATACATGGTCGCGTGTTTACGTCTCCTCCGCCAAAACACAGATGGGATCGCGTACTCCATTCATAAAAACCGAATCTACTATAGCGCGAAATGCCACGTAAATTCGTCGATTTTTGGATTCATAAATCAAATGTTGGTCTGTCACTTAATTCAAATCGCAATATGGACTAGTGTCTGTGAAAACTGAAATGCAAAAAGACCGTTTTAATATGAATCCGGTATGTTCCTTTTGCCTCTGTATGTATGAATGGTGGAGACACGTTTTTACTACACGCATAATGAAGCACGCGTGACGCTCCCGGTAATTTTTGGCATTTGCATCTCACATAAACAGATAAACTCAATCTCCAAAACTGCTGTGAATACCGTTTCATTTGAGAAAACTAGCATCATATCATACTGTACACACAGAAACTTCACGGCAACCTGTCAAAAAAAGCTGGAAACCTAGGGGAAACACTGGCTACCATATATACGTAGATGTATATTTTTATTACACTGTACAACAATAATACTGTTTTTTTATTACAGTAAGGGCTAAGTTTAGGATTGGGTAGGTGTAGACGTTAAAAAAAACACAATCTAATAGGTAGAAAAAATAATTTCATTGTTAGTTAGTTAGTTAGTAAACACAAGTACATCTTATTGAACATAATTTTTTTTCATCAACAAATTATCATAGAACAGCTTTATCGAGCAGTTTGTGATGCTGTTTGGAAACGGGAGATGAGCCCTGGTCTAATGCGCCACATGGCTTGAGAAACCCATTCTCAAAGACTTA